>NW_028160144.1:0-70070 GCF_964263955.1 Coregonus lavaretus
AGGATGAAGGCAGTGCTTTAAAACTTAATATGCAGGATGACATTTTAAGAAGACTCTCTTCTTTCCTCTAGTGCAGGGGTGGGCAACATACAGGCCATTCAATGTGACCCGCGGAGGTTGGGGGCGGGGGGGGGATATTATTTTGTCTTACAAAACACTCCAGGCCGCTCTTGAACATAAAAAACTAGATAGATAGAAAGTAAGTAGAAATTATAATGAACCTAAACTTTTTCAAGTAACTGCCCTTTTCTGCCCCACAAATTGCTTTTGATTAACAAATAATTCAGGAAGAAAATCTGTGCAGCCCTCCGCTGAATTTTGAAATCCCGACGTGGCCCTCGAGTGACAATTATCGCCCACCCGTGATCTTTGGAGGAAGAGAGAGAATAAGGGAGGGGGAGGTAGAGAGAAAGAGAGTAGTCAGTGACAGAGAGAGACGGACGGGTAGGGAGCTGAAAAGGGATGAAACAGCTGAACCAGCGATAGAACCTGCTGTAAATGTTCTGACATGACGTGAAATCCATCTGACCACATCAAATGTGCCTGTGTGTGTGTGTGTGCGTGCGAGCGACTGTTCATTTTCCTGTGTTTGTGTGTTTGTTCATATTCCTGTTTGTTTGTGTGTTCGTATTCATGTGTGTGTGTTCAAACGGCAGACATAACAGAGCGAGACAGTGCTATTTTAATCAAAGCAGTGGTTTAGTCACCGTTCTGATGTGAGTCGTGCAGAGCAGAACGCTCAAAGTAATTAAGCTAACGAGGATATGGAGTGTGTGTGTGTTTGTGTGTGTGTGTGTGTGTGTGAGTCTCCTAAGTGACATATACAGCTAGTGTGGTAGGATGAAGTCACATGCAACTCAGCCCAACTCTGAAGAGTGTGACGTCTGTGCTTTAAAACTTAATCTGTCGCCAGTCTCTAGCGTTCCTCTCAAGTCTCCACACACACACTAATTCAGCATCACCCGCTGTGTTTCATGTCTCATTGTCATTTTAAGGGTTATCGTCAGGCTTTAAGAGAAATATCCTACTTCTTATATTATATCATCACACATCATTACTGTATTATAACTGGTGGTATTATTTTATCATTTCATGAGTTCTCCTCATCTAAACCCAATTTACAGTGTCCTCATTAAACACCAGATAAAAGGATACAATGGAGAAGTAGTATCTAGGGTACATAGTAATACTGTGTCTTTATGTTTAAAGGAGGGTAGTTAAAACAAAGGACTTGGTTTGAGCCCTAGAGAAGAGAGAGAAGAGAACAGAAGAGGAGAGAGAAGAGAAGTTGTCTCTCTCTCTTTCTCTCTCTCTCTCTCTCTCTCTCTCTCTCTCTCTCTCTCTCTCTCTCTCTCTCTCTCTCTCTCTCTCTCTCTCTCCCTAGTCATCTATCTCTTTCTGAGTTTCCTCTCTCTCTGCCCACTCTACTCCCCCCCCCCCCCCTCTCCCCCTCTCTCTTTTTTTATTTTTTTTATTTAACCAGGTAAGCCAGTTGAGAACAGGTTCTCATTTACAACTGCGACCTGGCCAAAATAAAGCAAAGTAGTGCAATAAAAACAACACAGAGTTACATATGGGGTAAAAATAACATAAAGTCAGAAATACAAGAATATATATATACAGTGTGTGCAAATGTAGCAAGTTATGGAGGTAAGGCAATAAATAGGCTATAGTGCAGAATAATTACAATAGTATTAACACTGGAATGCTAGATGTGCAAGAGATTATGTGCAAATAGAAATACTGGGGTGCAAAAGAGCAAAATAAATAACAATATAGGGATGAGGTAGTTGGGTGGGCTAATTTCAGATGGGCTGTGTACAGGTGCAGTGATCGGTAAGGTGCTCTGACAACTGATGCTTAAAGTTATTGAGGGAGATAAGAGTCTCCAGCTTCAGAGATTTTTGCAATTCGTTCCAGTCATTGGCAGCAGAGAACTGGAAGGAATGGCGGCCAAAGGAGGTGTTGGCTTTGGGAATGACCAGTGAGATATACCTGCTGGAGCGCAGACTATGGGTGGGTGCTGCTATGGTGACCAATGAGCTAAGATAAGGCGGGGATTTGCCTAGCAGTGATTTATAGATGGCCTGGAGCCAGTGGGTTTGACGACGAACATGTAGTGAGGACCAGCCAACAAGAGCGTACAGGTCACAGTGGTGGGTAGTGTATGGGGCTTTGGAGACAAAACGGATGGCACTGTGATAGACTACATCCAATTTGCTGAGTAGAGTGTTGGAGGCTATTTTGTAAATGACATCGCCGAAGTCAAGGATCAGTAGGATAGTCAGTTTTACGAGGGCATGTTTGGCAGCATGAGTGAAGGAGGCTTTGTTGCGAAATAGGAAGCCGATTCTAGATTTAACTTTGGATTGGAGATTCTTTATGTGAGTCTGGAAGTTGAGTTTACAGTCTAACCAGACACCTAGATATTTGTAGTTGTCCACATACTCTAGGTCAGACCCGTCGAGAGTGGTGATTCTAGTCGGGTGGGCGGGTGCTAGCAGCGTTCGATTGAAAAGCATGCATTTAGTTTTACTAGTGTTTAAGAGCAGTTGAAGGCTACTGAAGGATTGTTGTATGGCATTGAAGCTCGTTTGGAGGTTTGTTAACACAGTGTCCAATGAAGGGCCAGATGTATACAAAATGGTGTCGTCTGCGTAGAGGTGGATCTGAGAGTCACCAGCAGCAAGAGCGACATCATTGATATACACAGAGAAAAGTGTCGGCCCAAGAATTGAACCCTGTGGCACCCCCATAGAGACTGCCATAGGTCCAGACAACAGGCCCTCCGATTTGACACACTGAACTCTATCTGAGAAGTAGTTGGTGAACCAGGCGAGGCAGTCATTTGAGAAACCAAGGCTATTTAGTCTGCCAAGAAGAATGCGGTGGTTGACAGAGTCGAAAGCCTTGGCCAGGTCGATGAAGACGGCTGCACAGTACTGTCTATTATCAATCGCGGTTATAATATCGTTTAGGACCTTGAGCGTGGCTGAAGTGCACCCGTGACCAGCTCGGAAACCGGATTGCATAGCGGAGAAGGTACGGTGGTATTCGAAATGGTCGATGATCTGTTTGTTAACTTGGCTTTCGAATACTTTCGAAAGGCAGGGCAGGATGGATATAGGTCTGTAGCAGTTTGGATCTAGAGTGTCACCCCCTTTGAAGAGGGGGATGACCGCGGCAGCTTTCCAATCTCTGGGGATCTCAGACGTTATGAAAGAGAGGTTGAACAGACTAGTAATAGGGGTTGCGACAGTTTCGGCGGCTAGTTTTAGAAAGAAAGGGTCCAGATTGTCTAGCCCAGCTGATTTGTAGGGGTCCAGATTTTGCAGCGCTTTCAAAACATCAGCTGTCTGAATTTGTGTGAAGGAGAAGCGGGGGGGCATGGGCAAGTTGCAGCAGAGGGTGCAGAGTTGGTGGCCGGGTTAGTGGTAGCCAGATGGAAAGCATGGCCAGCTGTAGCAAAATGCTTGTTGAAATTCTCGATTATTGTAGATTTATCGGTGGTGATAGTGTTTCCTAGCCTCAGTGCAGTGGGCAGCTGGGAGGAAGTGCTCTTATTCTCCATGGACTTTACAGTGTCCCAAAACTTTTTGGAGTTAGTGCTACAGGATGCAAATTTCTGTTTGAAAAAGTTAGCCTTTGCTTTCCTGACTGCTTGTGTATATTGGTTCCTAACTTCCCTGAAAAGTTGCATATCGCGGGGGCTATTTGATGCTAATGCTGTACGCCACAGGATGTTTTTGTGCAGGTCAAGGGCAGTCAAGTCTGAGGAGAACCAGGGGCTATATCGGTTCTTAGTTCTGTATATATATCTCTCTGACCTGAAGTAGGGCCCGGTATTTTAAATAATATTATTGTTATATATATATATATCAAAGGACAGCAGTGTGAGTGAAGCGTAGTGTGGAGGAAAAAACAACAACTTTTGTAGCATTCTCTCGTTTACAACATCCATTATTTCATTCATACTCGCATTTGACAAGACTCAAATTTAATTTATTCTATGTAAAAGACACAAATTATTTTTGGTTTTGATAGGGCATTGTGGACATGGATGGTGGGTGGGTGTAAGCATCTGCCTCTGAATCTAAAGGTTGCAAGTTTGAATCCAACGATAAAAAGTTGTTTTCGATAGTTTAGTTTTAACACTTACCTTAACCATTTGGAGTTAATACCTACACTTAACCTTAAACAAATCTGAACTTTGGAACAACTATATATCCTGTTCCTGTGAGTAAGGCTGCAGTCAGGTAGAGAATGGCCAGTCTGTCACAGAGAGAGAGAGAGAGAGAGAGAGAGAGAGACACGCACACACACAGAGAGAGAGACACACACACACAGAGAGAGAGAGAGAGCGAGAGAGAGGCACAGATGCAGACACACACACACACACAGAGAGAGAGAGAGAGAGAGAGAGAGAGAGAGCGAGAGAGAGAGAGAGAGAGAGAGAGAGAGAGAGAGCGAGAGAGAGAGAGAGAGAGAGAGAGAGAGAGATACACAGAGTTAGAGGCTAGAGAAGAGGACAGCACATGCTGTACTGTCTAGGAGTGTTTCCCCTTCCGCTTCTCTCAACCCTTCTGCTCCCCATGAGACGTGTGTGTTTGTATGTGTGTTTTTGTGTGTGTATGTGTGTGCAGCCCTCCAGAGGAATGCTAGAGACTGGCGGCCGTCTTCTTAAATAGTGTGCGTGTGTCTTTCTGAGCTTGTGTGTCTGTGGCCCAGTCCATTTTCTGTCTGGCTCGATATGTGGAGCTGCCGTGACGATGGTAGGGAGAGAGAGAGGTTACTATCAATGACCTTTGAACTGGCCCCATCTATGTTTGGAACACTTAAAATGTCTGCCGCGACCCCATGTTATATTGGTGCTGGGACCCAGAGGAACACGCTAAAAGCTTTAGCAACCACTCTCTCAATCTCTCTTTCTCTCTCTCTCTCTCTTTCTCTCTCTCTCTCTCTCTCTCTTTCCGTCTCTCTGTCCATCTCTCTTTTGCTCTCTCTGTCTCGAACTCTCAATCCGTCTCTCCCCCTGTCTCTTTTACACACCCACGTCATAGATTGATGTAGGATGGCGCTGCATTGGATAGCTGCCGTTTTATCTGCAATTTTTTTGTTTTTTTTTGTGCTGATCTTACAGTTTTTTGTACATAATGTTTCCGCCATCATTTCCTATGACAGAGAAGAGCTTCCGGACATCAGATCAGCGATCACTAACCTCAATTTGAATGAAGATTTCTACTTCAACGAGTCGGAGGAGCAAGACAAACTGCTCACCCCGGACCAGGCCCTGATCCCTGAGACTCGCTGTGAGTAAATAAACCTTTACCCTCCGTTCTATTGGCCAACAAACAATCCCTGGAGAACAAACTGGACGAGCTCAGTTTGAGACTATCCTGTCAACGGGACCTGCAGAAACTGCAGTATCCTATGTTTCTCTGAGTCATGGCTGAACAAGGACATGGATAATATACAGTGCATTGGGAAAGTATTCAGACCCCTTGACCTTTTCCACATTTTGTTACGTTACAGCCTTATTAAAAAAATTATCAAATTAATTTTTTTCCTCATCAATCTACACACAGTACCCCGTAACGACAAAGCAAAAACAGGTTTTTAGAAATTTTAGCAAATCTACTGAAAATAAAAAACAGAAATACCTTATTTACATAAGTATTCAGACCCTGTATAACACCACAAACCGATGCTGGCACCAAGACCGTACTCAACGAGCTGTATATGGCCATAAGCAAACATGAAAATGGGAAACTGAAATCTGTCCTACCCAATTTTACCAGCATGTCACCTGTGCAACTAGAGGAGACAAAACTCTAGATCACCTTTACTCCACTCACAGTGATGCATACAAAGCTCTCACTCGCTCTCCATTTGGCAAATCTGACCATAACTCCAACCTGCATACAAGCAAAAACTCAAACAAAAAGTACCAGTGATGCGCTCAATAAGGAAGTGGTCCGATGAAGTGGATGCTAAGCTACAGGACTGTTTCGCTAGCACAGACTGGAATATGTTCCAGGATTCATCCGATGTTATTGAGGAGTTTACCACATCAGTAACCGGCTTCATTAATACGTTTAATAAGTGTATTGATGATGTCATCCCTACAGTGACCGTACGTACAAAGCCCAACCAGAAACTATGGATTACAGGCAACATCCGCACTGAACTAAAGGCTAGAGCCGCCGCTTTCAAGAAGCGGGACACTAATCTGGACGCTTATAAGAAATCCTGCTACGACCTCCAATGAGCCATCAAACAGAGAAAACGTCAATACAGGACTAAGATCGAATCCTACTACGCCGGCTCTGACACTCGTCGGATGTGGCAGGGCTTGCAAACTGTCACGGATTACGAAGGGAAACCAAGCCGAGGGCTGCCCAGTCGTTGGTGACACAGTCTGATTCTGGATTCAGCTGCTGTGTTGGTAACCTAAGTACAATCAAAGGAACAACAATTACTCATGTGAATTGTAATATTTCAGTTTGCTAACAGCAGGTGACACCAGGTCATAGAGATAGAAAAGGGTCTGGATACTGATTCTGTTTTTCTTCTCTCTCCTCAACCCCTCCCCCTCTCCTCTCCCCCTCTCCCCTCCCCCTCTCCTCCTCATTTTCTTTCCTACTCCCCCCATCCTCCCTCCAGACTGCTTCTCATCTAAGGGGGAGGACAGGTTGTTCAGGAGGCTGTTCCGGAGGTACAACCAGTTTATCAGGCCGGTGGAGAACGTCTCAGACCCCGTCACCGTGGAGTTTGAGGTTTCCATGTCACAGCTCGTCAAAGTGGTAAAAGTCACACACACACACACAGGCACGCACACACACACACACAGGCACGCACGCACACACACACACGTACACACACAGGCACGCATACACACACACACACGTACACACACAGGCACGCACACACACACACACACACAGGCACGCACACACACACAGAGGCATGCACGCACACGTACACACACACAGGCACGCACACACACAGGCACGCACGCACGCACACACACACACAGGCACGCACGCACGCACACACACACACACACACAAAGGCACGCACACACACACACACACACACACACACACGCGCACACACACACACACACACACACACACACACAGGCACGCACACACACACACACACACAGGCACGTACGCACACACACACACACACACAGGCACGCACGCACACACACACACACAGGCACGCACGCACACACACACACACACAAAGGCACGCACACACACACACACGCACGCACACACACACACACACACACACACACACACACACACAGGCACGCACACACACACACAGGCACGCACGCACACACACACACACACAGGCACGCACACACACACACGCACACACGCACACACAGACACACACACACACAGGCATGCACACACACACACACACAGGCACGCACGCACACACAAATACACACCAACAAGCGTGAATGCACACACACGTACCTGAGCATACACACACAGAAACACACCATGAACCGAGCACAGATACACACACACACACACACAAACACACACAGACAAATTCCATTAGCTTTTCTCTGATGAGCGAGAGTAATGTGGTCAGAATCTAATCTCACTAAAAGTGCCCACTCAGCTGAGTGAGTGTGTGTGTGTGCGCGTGCGTACGTACGTGCACTCATCTGCTCTGTGGATAATGCCCCTGCTTTAGTCAGATTAGATTTCTTCCACATAAAGAAAGAACAGAATAGAGAAATAATTCCACCTTGGAAAGATAACAAAGGTCCAAAGTGAATGAGACAGTCAGGTTATAAACCTATTGTCAAGGTAACGCTTGGATTAAGGAAAATATGCAGGCGAGCAGTTTACTGCTATGCTGATTATGAATGAGTGACCCATCAGCACTGTCAGCAGGTGATCTTAGGTCCGTGTGTGTGTGTGTGTGTGTGCGTGTGTGTGCCTGTGTGTGTGTGTGAGGTCAGATTAGTCAGTGTATTGAGGGGAACAGGGTCACTGACCTCCACCTGAATACTATTACTGCAGCTTTCAATCATTCAGGCCTGTCAGTCAAACTAAGCCTTAAGAATGGGAGGGAAAGGAGAAGCTCAATTCCATTCCAATTCTCACTCACTTCAATTCCAATTCTATGCATTTCTAATCTGCCCCAGTTCCAATTCCAATTCTACCCCAGTTCCAATTCTAATCCTACCCCAGTTCCAATTCTAATCCTACCCCAGTTCCAATTCTAATCCTACCCTAGTTCCAATTCTTATCCTACCCCAGTTCCAATTCAAATTCTACGCCAGTTACATTTTAATTGTACCCCAGTTACAATTCTAATTCTACCCCGGTTACAATTCTAATTATATCCCAGTTCCAATTCTAATTATATCCCAGTTCCAATTCTAATTATATCCCAGTTCCAGCAGCCAGGTCTCCCTTGGTAAAGAGGTATTTTGACCTGGTTCAATAAAGGTTACATAAAAAGTGCAGGTCAAATCCTAAACTGGATGGAATTGACCTTGACTCTTGTAGAGAGCTAGCCTGGTCCCAGATCAGTTTGAGCCTTCATACCACTCTTGGCATGTTCATCACATCACACAAACACATGGAGTGGCAAGGAGCAGAATGGTATCACAAACAGACTGACACCCAGGTTAGTAGAGAGCAATGTTAAGCCAAAATCCGTGGATTTGGTGATAATCATTGTTTGATTGTTGGTTCAAGATGCTGTTGAGTAGAAAAGGGAGTAATTCTTCTTCAGTCAATAGACGTGAACACAATGCAACACAACGTGAGCCGTTTGGTGACGACGAGAAACCGGTTATCAGTGTTACACAACGTGACGTCATCACAGTCACTAGCCTTTTTATGAAGCACATTCTATTTCTCTCAACTGACCTTTAAAAAGCTTCCCCAAGTTTAAAAACTGGCGTGTGGTTTATGTCCATATTCAAAATGGCCGATCAATGATCAACGGGGAGAAAGAAACAGGGTGGAGAAGGGGATTGTGTCCCAAATGGCACCCTATTCCCTACATAGTGCACTACTTTTGACCAGAGCGCTATGGGTAGTAGTTAAGTAGTGCACTATGTAGGGAATAGGGTGCTATTTGGGACACAATCCCCTTCTCCTCCCTGTTTCTTTTTCTTGTTAGAGGTGACATTTAATAAGGGTACTCAGTTTGTTTTGACTGGTTTTCTGACTGCGGCGGCTGTGTACGGCACAAATAGGACCAACACACACACACACGGTCATTGCACAAACACACACACAAGCTCACACACACACACACACACACACACACACACAGACACACACTGCTGCAGGCTAACCTATGATCTGTTTCTTGTCTGTAGGATGAAGTGAATCAGATCATGGAGACAAATCTGTGGCTGAGACACGTAAGTACACACACACACAAACAACAATGTTCTTATTGATGACTAATATGTTCCCTCAGAGGCGTACTAGGGGATGGGGTGAGGCAGGGAGGGAGGGAGCTGTCTGATTTTGTTAATGTCAAGCATCAATATAAATGTGGGACCCTTGCTTTCATTGTGTGTGTGTGTGCGTGCGTGCACGCTTTCATACGTGTGTGTGTGTGTGTCTACATGTGTGCACGAGTGCCTCCATGCATATGAGTGTGTGTGTGTGTGTCCCTTTGTGTGTGTGTGTGTGTGTGTGCCTTTGTGTTTGTGTGTGTGCCTCCGTGTGTGTGTGTGTCCCTCTGTGTGTGTGTGTGTGTGTGCCTCCGTGTGTGTGTGTGTCCCTCTGTGTGTGTGTGTGTGTGTGCCTCCGTGTGTGTGTGTGTCCCTCTGTGTGTGTGTGTGCCTCCGTGTGTGTGTGTGTCCCTCTGTGTGTGTGTGTCCATCTGTGTAGAGACATTCATCCAGTCCTTAATCAATATGCTTCACTGTGGCCATGCTACAATGAACAGAGCCTCTGGCGTCTCTATGGCCCGCTGTCATTAACTATTGACCTCTAGATAGCTAGGTGGTTTCTCTGGAACTACATGAACTATTGACCTCTAGATAGCTAGCTGGTTTCTCTGGAACTACATGAACTATTGACCTCTAGATAGCTATGTGGTTTCTCTGGAACTACATGAACTATTGACCTCTAGATAGCTAGGTGGTTTCTCTGGAACTACATGAACTATTGACCTCTAGATAGCTAGGTGGTTTCTCTGGAACTACATGAACTATTGACCTCTAGATAGCTAGGTGGTTTCTCTGGAACTACATGAACTATTGACCTCTAGATAGCTAGGTGGTTTCTCTGAAACTACATGAACTATTGACCTCTAGATAGCTAGGTGGTTTCTCTGGAACTACATGAACTATTGACCTCTAGATAGCTAGGTGGTTTCTCTGGAACTACATGAACTATTGACCTCTAGATAGCTAGGTGGTTTCTCTGGAACTACATGAACTATTGACCTCTAGATAGCTAGGTGGTTTCTCTGGAACTACATGAACTATTGACCTCTAGATAGCTAGGTGGTTTCTCTGGAACTACATGAACTATTGACCTCTAGATAGCTAGGTGGTTTCTCTGGAACTACATGAACTATTGTCCTCTAGATAGCTAGGTGGTTTCTCTGGAACTACATGAACTATTGACCTCTAGATAGCTAGGTGGATTCTCTGGAACTACATGAACTATTGACCTCTAGATAGCTAGGTGGTTTCTCTGGAACTACATGAACTATTGACCTCTAGATAGCTAGGTGGTTTCTCTGAAACTACATGAACTATTGACCTCTAGATAGCTAGGTGGTTTCTCTGAAACTACATTAACTATTGACCTCTAGATAGCTAGGTGGTTTCTCTGGAACTATTGCATACTTGACTGAGCAGTGAATAAGTCTTCTCTCTTTCTCTCTCTGTTTCTTTCTCTCTCTCTCTTTCTCTCTCTCTCTCTCACTTCAATTCAATTCAATAGACTTTATTGACATGGCAAGTTAAATTACTTACATTGTCAAAGTATACATATAACAAAAATGGTGGGACCAACAGCAATAATAATAGTAGTAGTGGAAATGGGATTACCATTAACAGCAACTACAACAACAATATTAATGAGAATAACAATACATTAAAGCAATAGTAGTCGACCAATCTCAACATGACTGAGAAGACACATTACATGCTATGAAAACCAAAACAAAACAGGAAATATTATTGACATTACATTACACTTTTCACTGGCTGTCCAGTGCACATTTGCACATTTAGGCATTTCACCCAATAAATATTAGATTTTTTCTTCCTCTTTTATAGTTTCTAATTCTTTGTACTGAATGATACTTTTGGGAAAGAAAGATTATCTTAGGTCTGAGTATTTGTCACAGTGTAATAAGAAATGCATCTCTGTCCCTACCTCTCCCCGGAGGCAGAGTGAGCACAGCCTGTCCTCTCTGGGCAGCCAGGTTTGCCTGTGACGACCGGTCTCTACAGCCAGACTGTGCTCACTGAGTCTGTACCTAGTCATTGTTTTCCTCAGTTTTCTATCAGTCACAGTGTTCAGATAGTCTGCCACCATGTACTGTCTGTTTAGAGCCAAATAGCATTGAAGTTTACTTTGATTTTTTGTGGTGTCTTTCCAATAGGTGATATATTTTTATTTTTGCTTTGTGATGATTTGGTTGGGCCAGATTTTCTGAGTGCTGTCCTGAGGCTCTATGAGGTTGGTTTGGGTTAGTGAACTGAGCCTCAGAACCAGCTGGCTGAGGGGACTCTTATCTTTCATCTCTTGACATAGTAGAGCTGTGTGATGGAATGTTTTGGGATCACTTGTTTTTAGATGGTTGTAAAATTTGATGGCTCTTTTTTCTATTCGAATAAGGAGGGGGTATTGGCCCAATTCTGCTCTACATGCGATATTTGGAGTTTTTCTTTGCACTTGCAATACAGTCTTGCAAAACTCTGCATGCAGTATTTCGATTGGATGTTTGTGTCAGGGCGTGTTGTAGGTGTAATGTAGGAATCAAACGCAGGACTCAGACTGAATGTTCCAAAGGCTGTATTACTGGCCAAACTAAGGCAACAGGACAACTTAGCCCGAAAGCGAAAAAACACGCACGAAGGCGAAAGGCAATTGCGCACAAACAGGTGCGACAAAATGTAACTGTGCACACACAGGTGCGAAAATGCTCCAGCACAGTGGAGAATAAGCTCAACCGAGCAAAACACAATACTGACGGAAATAATTACACACAACCCTAGACAAACACAACGAGAAACTTATAGGACACTAATTACGCCAAAACAGAAACAGGTGTGGAAACAAACAGACAAAAGCAAACGAACATGAAACATATAGCGGTGGCAGCTAGAATTCCGGAGACGACGAACGGCGAAACCTGCCCGAACAAGGGAGAGAGGCAGCCTCGGCCGAAACCGTGACAGTACCCCCCCCTTGACGCGCGGCTCCAGACGTGCGCCGACTCCGGCCTCGGGGACGACCAGGAGGACGCGGAGCAGGGCGCGTCGGATGCCCCCGATGGAATTCCGTCAGGAGCGACGGGTCCAAAACGTCTCTCCTCGGCACCCAGCACCGCTCCTCCGGACCGTACCCCTCCCACTCCACTAGATACTGGAGACCCCCCATCCGACGTCTCGAATCCAAGATGGATCTCACGGAGTACGCCGGTGCCCCCTCGATGTCCAACGGGGGCGGAGGAGTCTCCAAGATCTCATTTTCTTGGAGTGGGCCCGCTACCACCGGCCTGAGAAGGGACACATGGAACGAGGGGTTAATACACTTATACTCCACAGGTAGCTGTAATCTATAACATACCTCGTTCAACCTTCTCAGGACTTTAAATGGCCCTACAAACCGCCGACCCAGTTTCCGACAGGGCAGGCGGAGGGGCAGGTTTCTGGTAGAGAGCCAGACTCGATCACCAGGTGCGTACACCGGTGCCTCACTGCGGTGGAGATCAGCGCTCGCCTTCTGACGTCGGAGGGCCCGCTGCAGGTGGACGTGTGCAGCGTTCCAAGTCTCCTCCGAGCGCCGCGCCCACTCATCCACCGCAGGAGCCTCGATCTGGCTCTGCTGCCAGGGTGCCAGAACCGGCTGGTAACCTAACACACATTGAAATGGAGTTAGGTTAGTGGAGGAATGGCGTAGGGAATTCTGGGCCATCTCGGCCCAGGGAACGTACCTTGACCACTCCTCCGGCCGGTCCTGGCAGTATGTTCTGAGAAACCTACCCACATCCTGGTTTACGCGTTCCACCTGCCCATTACTCTCCGGGTGGTAACCCGAGGTGAGGCTCACCGAGACCCCCAACCGCTCCATAAACGCTCTCCAGACTCTGGAGGTGAATTGGGGACCCCGATCAGCCACAATGTCCTCGGGTACCCCGTAGTGCCGGAACACATGGGTAAACAGTGCCTCGGCAGTTTGCAGGGCAGTAGGAAGACCCGGCATGGGGAGCAAACGACAGGCCTTAGAGAACCGGTCCACAACGACCAGGATGGTAGTATTCCCTTGGGAGAGGGGAAGGTCTGTTATAAAGTCCACTGAGAGGTGGGACCATGGTCGTTGTGGAACGGGCAGGGGTAGCAACTTACCCCTAGGTAGATGTCTAGGCGCCTTACACTGGGCGCACACCGAGCAGGAGGAAACATAAACCCTCACATCCCTTGCCAACGTGGGCCACCAGTACTTGGCACTAAGACAGTGCACTGTCCGGCCGATACCCGGATGTCCAGAGGAGGGTGACGTGTGAGCCCAATAGATCAATCGATCCCGAACCTCGAGCGGAACGTACTTCCGACCCTCCGGGCACTGTGGTGGACTAGGGTCGGTGCGTAACGCCCGCTCGAGTTCAGCATCGACCTCCCACACTACCGGTGCCACCAGACACGACTCAGGCAGTATGGGAGTGGGCTCCACGGACCTCTCCTCCGTGTCATACCGCCGAGACAGCGCATCTGCCTTGCCATTCTGTGACCCAGGGATGTACGTGATCTTAAAAGTAAACCTGGTCAAGAACATACTCCATCTTGCCTGGCGAGGGTTCAGCCTCCTCGCCGCCCGGATGTACTCCAGGTTACGGTGGTCCGTCAAAATGAGGAAAGGGTGTTGAGCCCCCTCAAGCCAGTGCCTCCACACCTTTAGAGCCTGTACCACGGCTAACAGCTCCCTGTCCCCTACGTCATAGTTCCGCTCCGCCGGACTGAGCTTCTTAGAATAAAAAGCACAGGGGCGGAGTTTAGGTGGCGCGCCAGACCGTTGTGAAAGCACGGCTCCTAAACCGGCCTCCGACGCGTCCACCTCTACCTGGAACGGCAAAGAGGGATCCGGATGCGCCAGCACCGGGGCCGAGGTAAACAGGTCCTTCAGCCTCCCAAACGCCCTGTCCGCCTCGGCCGACCACTGCAGACGCACCGGACCCCCCTTCAACAGAGACGTGATGGGAGCTGCCACCTGTCCAAAACCCCGGATAAACCTCCTGTAGTAATTTGCAAACCCCAAAAACTGCTGCACCTCCTTCACAGTGGTTGGTGTTTGCCAATTACGCACGGCCGACACCCGGTCTACCTCCATCTTCACCCCTGACGCAGACAACTGATAACCCAAAAAGGAGACCGACTCCTGGAAAAACAGACACTTCTCTGCCTTCACATACAGGTCGTGCTCCACCAGCCTCCGCAACACTCTGCGCACCAGGGCCACATGCTCGACACGGGTAGGTGAGTACACGAGAATGTCATCAATGTACACCACCACCCCCTGCCCCTGCATGTCCCTGAAGATCTCATCCACAAATGATTGGAAAACTGACGGAGCGTTCATCAACCCGTATGGCATGACCAGATACTCGTAATGGCCCGAGGTGGTACTAAAGGCTGTTTTCCATTCATCACCCTCCCTGATGCGCACCAAGTTGTACGCGCTCCTGAGATCTAATTTCGTGAAGAAACGCGCCCCATGCAACGACTCAGTCATGGTTGCAATCAGCGGGAGTGGATAACTATACTTCACCGTAATCTGATTGAGACCACGGTAATCGATGCACGGGCGCAAACCACCATCCTTTTTCTTCACGAAAAAGAAACTCGAGGACGCGGGGGAAGTGGAAGGCCGTATGTATCCTTGTCTCAGCGATTCGTCTATGTAAATCTCCATAGCTTTCTTCTCCTCCTGAGACAGAGGATACACATGGCTCCGTGGGAGCGCAGCTCCTGCCTGGAGGTCTATCGCACAATCCCCCTGCCTATGGGGTGGCAACCGCGTCGCCCTCGCCTTACTAAACGCAATAGCCAAATCCCCATACTCAGGTGGAACGTGCAATGCGGGCACCTGGTTTGGACTCTCCACCGAGGTAGCCCCTACGGAAACGCCCAAACATCTACCCACACACTGAGCAGACCACTCCATCAGAGCCCTCTCCTGCCACGAAATCGCTGGGTTATGGGTACTCAACCAGGGCATGCCCAGCACCACCGGATACGCAGGAGAGTCAATCAGGAACAGCTGAATCATCTCCTGATGATCCCCCTGCGCACACATCCTAAGTGGCGCCGTGACCTCCCTGATTAAGCCCGTACCCAACGGACGACTATCTAGGGCGTGAACGGGAAAAGGAACATCAACAGGAATGCGGGGAATCCCTAACGCTAAACAAAACTTTTTATCAATAAAATTCCCAGCCGCGCCTGAATCTACCAGCGCCTTATGCTGGGAATGAGGTGCTACCTGTGGAAAACGTACAGGCATACAAAAATGGGCAACAGTGAGCTCTGGGTGAGTGGGGCGCCTACTCACCTGGAGGGAATCCCCAGTGCGGGACCTGTCGTCATCTCCCCTAGGAGGCCATCCCCAGCACCTAGCCGCGGTGTGTCCTCCCCGACCACAGTTGGTGCAGTGGATGGACCCCCTAGCCTGCCGACTCCTCCTCTCTCTAGCGCCAGCGCCCCCGAGCTCCATAGGACACGGCTCGGAGGCGCTGGAGGGTGAAATGGACGGACCCTCCGCAGGACGTCCGCGGGTAGCCAGTAGGTTATCCAGCCTGATGGACATGTCAACCAGCTGGTCGAAAGAGAGGCTGGTGTCCCTACAAGCCAGCTCCCGACGGACGTCCTCTCGTAGGCTACATCTGTATAGATCGATGAGGGCCCGATCATTCCACCCTGCATCTGCCGCTAGAGTACGGAATTCGAGCGCGAATTCCTGGGCACTTCTCCTCCCCTGCCGGAGGAAGACCAGACGCTCCCCCGCCGCTTTCCCCTCCGGGGGATGGTCAAACACCGCCCTGAAGCGGCGGGAGAACTCGTTGTAAGTAATCGTCGTGGCGTCGATCTTCCTCCACTCCGCGTTGGCCCACTCCAACGCTTTTCCGGCCAGGCAGGAGATCAGGGCGGACACGCTCTCATGCCCTGAAGGTGCCGGGTGCACTGTGGCCAGGTATAGCTCCACCTGGAGTAGGAATCCCTGACACCCAGCCGCGGTTCCGTCGTAGGCCCTCGGGAGAGATAGTCGGACTCCTCGAGGTTCCGGCGCTGGAATGGGCGGGCTGGCCGATGGTGCTGGCAGGGCGGGAGGCGGTGGAGGCGTACCCCAGCCTCGGAGGGTGGAAATCACCTCCTGCAGGGCGGTCCCCATCTGCAGGAGCTGCTCTTGTTGGTCCCGAACCTGGGCCTCCAGTCTCGTCTGGGCTGCTTCGGCTCCTGCTGATTCCATTGATGGTGTGTAATTCTGTCAGGGCGTGTTGTAGGTGTAATGTAGGAATCAAACGCAGGACTCAGACTGAATGTTCCAAAGGCTGTATTACTGGCCAAACTAAGGCAACAGGACAACTTAGCCCGAAAGCGAAAAAACACGCACGAAGGCGAAAGGCAATTGCGCACAAACAGGTGCGACAAAATGTAACTGTGCACACACAGGTGCGAAAATGCTCCAGCACAGTGGAGAATAAGCTCAACCGAGCAAAACACAATACTGACGGAAATAATTACACACAACCCTAGACAAACACAACGAGAAACTTATAGGACACTAATTACGCCAAAACAGAAACAGGTGTGGAAACAAACAGACAAAAGCAAACGAACATGAAACATATAGCGGTGGCAGCTAGAATTCCGGAGACGACGAACGGCGAAACCTGCCCGAACAAGGGAGAGAGGCAGCCTCGGCCGAAACCGTGACAGTTTGTCCATTTGGTAAATTCAGTATTAGAGAGCGGACCCCATACTTCGCTGCCACATAGAGCAATTGGTTGAAAATGTTGAGCCAGATTCTAATTGGAATTTTGATTTTAATATTCCTTTTAATGGCATAGAATGCTCTTCTTGCTTTGTCTCTTAGCTCATTCACAGCCATGTGAAAGCTACCTGTGTTGCTGATATTTAGTCCTAGATATGTGTAATTTTTGGTGTGTTCTAATAGAACTGTGTCCAAATAGAATTTATATTTGTCATCCTGATTTCCTGACCTTTTTTGGAATATCATTATATTCGTTTTTTTTAGATTAACGTTCAGAGCCCAGGTCTGACAGAACCTGTGCTGATGATCTAGATGCTGCTGTAACCCCTCCTTAGTGGGAGACAGTAGCACCAGGTCATCTGCGTACAGCAGACACTTGATTTCAGTGTTGTGTAGGGTGGGACCAGGTGCTGTTGATTCTTCTAATGTTTTTGCCAATTCATTAATGTAGATGTTAAATAGTGTTGGACTTATTGGGCAGCCCTGTTTCACTCCACATCCCTGAGAGAAGAAGTCTGTTTGCTTGTTGCCGATTTTAACTGCACATTTGTTTTTAGTGTACATTGATTTAATAACATAATGTTTTCCCTCCAATACCACTTTCTATTACTTTGTAAAAAAGATATTTTGTGACAAATTGAATTAAATGCTTTATTGAAGTCTACAGAACACGAGTAGATTTTGCCTTTGTTTTGGTTAACTTGTTTGTCCATTAGAGTGTGGAGGGTGTAAATGTGGTCTGTTGTACGATAATAATAAAAAAAATCCAATCAGGCTTCTGCTTAGGACGTTGTAGTCATCAAGGAAATTATGTAGTCTGCTGTTTATGATACTGCAGAGAATTTTCCCCAAGTTGCTGTTGACGCAAATTCCTCTGTAATTATTTAAAAGTGTAAAATCTCTCTCTCTCTCTCTTGCTCTCTCTCTCTGTCTGTCACGGTTTCGGCCGAGGCGGCCTCTCTCCCTTGTTCGGGCAGGCTTCGGCGTTCGTCGTCTCCGGAATTCTAGCTGCCACCGTTCTATGTTCTGTGTTTCCTGTTTGATTAGTTTTGTCTGTTAGCCACACCTGTTTTGTGTTAGGTATCATTATGCACCCTATTTAGTTCCCTGTTTGTGTGTATAGTGTTGTGTGTAATTGTCGCTTGTCAGATGGTTGCGTAGCTGTGTTATTTTTCCAGTACGCCAGTATTAGTAGTTGTCCTCCTCTGTTGAGGAGAGTTTTGCGCACTGTGTTTTCGTGCGATCGTGTGTTGACGCCTGTGCGCGTCTGTTTGGCCTCCTGCCGTTTGTGGATTATTTTGCATAGTAAAGTCTTGTTGGACTGTACCTCTGCTTCTGCGCCTGATTCCCCACCACACCATCACTACATCGTTGACAGAATTACACACCTTAAGCATGGAATCAGCGGGAGCCGAAGCAGCGCCGACGAGACTGGAGGTCCAGGTTCGGGAGCAACAGGAACAGATCCTCCAGATGGGAACCGCCCTGCAGGAGGTAATCACCACGCTCCGAGGCTGGGGCGCACCTCCACCACCTTCCTCACCGCCAGCCCAGCCAGCACCATCGGCCAGCCTGCCCATTCCAGCGCCAGAACACCGAGGTATCCGACTCGCTCTCCCGAGGGCCTACGACGGAACCGCGGCTGGGTGTCAGGGATTCCTCCTCCAGGTGGAGTTGTACCTGGCCACCGTACACCCGGCCCCCTCGGGGCATGAGAGCGTGTCTGCCCTGATATCCTGCCTGTCCGGGAAGGCGTTGGAATGGGCCAACGCGGAGTGGAGGAAGATCGACGCCGCGAGTATCACCTACGACGAGTTCTCCCGTCGCTTTAGGGCGGTGTTCGACCATCCCCCGGAGGGGAAAGCGGCGGGGGAGCGTCTGGTCTTCCTCCGGCAGGGGAGGAGGAGTGCTCAGGAATTCGCGCTTGAATTCCGTACTCTAGCGGCTGACGCGGGGTGGAATGAGCGGGCCCTCGTCGATATATATCGATGTAGCCTAAGGGAGGACGTCCGTAGGGAGCTGGCCTGTAGGGACACCAGTCTCTCTTTCGACCAGCTGGTCGACATGTCAATCAGGTTAGATAACCTATTGGCCACCCGCGGACGTCCTGAGGGGGGTCCGTCCATTTCACCCTCCAGCGCATCCGAGCCGTGTCCTATGGAGCTCGGGGGCGCTGGCGCTAGAGATAGGAGGAGTCGGCAGGTGAGGGGGTCCATCCACTGCACCAACTGTGGTCGGGGAGGACACACCGCGGCTAGGTGCTGGGGATGGCCTCCTCGGGGAGATGACGACAGGTCCCGCACTGGGGATTCCCTCCAGGTGAGTAGGCGCCCCACTCACCCAGAGCTCACTGTTGCCCATTTTTGTATGCCTGTGCGTTTCCCGCAGGTGGCACCTCATTCCCAGTATAAGGCGCTGGTAGATTCAGGCGCGGCTGGGAATTTCATTGATAAGAAGTTTTGTTTAGAGTTAGGGTTTCCCCTTCTCCCTGTTGATGTTCCTTTTCCCGTTCACGCCCTAGATAGTCGTCCGTTGGGTACGGGCTTAATCAGGGAGGTCACGGCGCCACTTAGGATGTGTGCGCAGGGGAATCATCAGGAGATAATTCAACTGTTTCTGATTGACTCTCCTGCGTATCCGGTGGTGCTGGGCATGCCCTGGTTAAGTACCCATAACCCCGTTATTTCGTGGCAGGAGAGGGCTCTGATGGAGTGGTCTGCTCAGTGTGTGGGTAGATGTTTGGGCGTTTCCATAGGGGCTACCTCGGTGGAGAGTCCAAACCAGGTGCCCGCATTGCACATTCCACCTGAGTATGGGGATTTGGCTATCGCGTTTAGTAAGGCGAGGGCGACGCGGTTGCCACCCCATAGGCAGGGGGATTGTGCGATAGACCTTCAGGCAGGAGCTGCGCTCCCACGGAGTCATGTGTATCCTCTGTCTCAGGAGGAGAAGAAAGCTATGGAGGTTTACATAGACGAATCACTGAGACAAGGATACATACGGCCGTCCACTTCCCCCGCGTCCTCGAGTTTCTTTTTCGTGAAGAAGAAGGATGGGGGTTTGCGTCCGTGCATCGATTACCGTGGTCTCAATCAGATTACGGTGAAGTATAGTTATCCACTCCCGCTGATTGCGACCATGACTGAGTCGTTGCATGGGGCGCGTTTCTTCACGAAATTAGATCTCAGGAGCGCGTACAACTTGGTGCGCATCAGGAAGGATGATGAATGGAAAACAGCCTTTAGTACCACCTCGGGCCATTACGAGTATCTAGTCATGCCATACGGGTTGATGAATGCTCCGTCAGTTTTCCAATCATTCGTGGATGAGATCTTCAGGGACATGCAGGGACAGGGAGTCGTGGTGTACATAGATGACATTCTCGTGTACTCACCTACCCGTGTCGAGCATGTGGCCCTGGTGCGCAGGGTGTTGCGGAGGCTGGTGGAGCACGACCTGTATGTGAAGGCAGAGAAGTGTCTGTTTTTCCAGGAGTCGATTTCCTTTTTGGGGTATCAGTTGTCTGCGTCAGGGGTGAAGATGGAGGTAGACCGAGTGTCAGCCGTGCGTAATTGGCAAACACCAACCACTGTGAAAGAGGTGCAGCAGTTTTTGGGGTTTGCGAATTACTACCGGAGGTTTATCCGGGGTTTTGGGCAAGTGGCAGCTCCCATCACGTCTCTCTTAAAGGGGGGCCCGGTGCGTCTGCAGTGGTCAGTCGAGGCGGACAGGGCGTTTGAGAAGCTGAAGGACCTGTTCACCTCGGCTCCGGTGCTGGCGCATCCGGATCCCTCTTTACCATTTCAGGTAGAGGTGGACGCGTCTGAAGCCGGTATTGGCGCCGTGCTTTCACAACGGTCAGGCGCGCCACCTAAACTCCGCCCCTGTGCCTTCTATTCCAAGAAGCTCAGCCCGGCGGAGCGAAATTATGACGTAGGGGACAGGGAGCTGTTAGCTGTGGTACAGGCCCTTAAGGTGTGGAGGCACTGGCTTGAGGGGGCTCAACACCCTTTCCTCATTTTGACGGACCACCGTAACCTGGAGTACATCCGGGCAGCGAGGAGGCTGAACCCTCGACAGGCTAGATGGAGTATGTTTTTGACCCGTTTCTCTTTTAAGATCACCTACATCCCTGGGTCACAAAACGGTAAGGCAGATGCGCTGTCTCGGCGGTATGACGGGGAGGAGAGGTCCGTGGAGCCCACTCCCATACTGCCGGAGTCGTGTCTAGTGGCACCGGTGGTGTGGGAGCTCGATTCTGAGCTCGAGCGGGCATTACGCACCGACCCTAGTCCACCACAATGCCCGGAGGGTCGGAAGTATGTTCCGCTCGAGTGTCGGGATCGATTGATCTATTGGGCTCACACGTCACCCTCCTCTGGACATCCGGGTATCGGCCGGACAGTGCACTGTCTTAGTGCCAAATATTGGTGGCCCACGTTGGCCAGGGATGTGAGGGTTTATGTTTCCTCCTGCTCGGTGTGCGCCCAGTGTAAGGCGCCTAGACATCTGCCTAGGGGTAAGTTACTGCCCCTGCCCGTTCCACAACGACCATGGTCCCACCTCTCGGTGGATTTTATAACTGACCTTCCCCTCTCTCAAGGGAATACTACACTCCTGGTCGTTGTGGACCGGTTCTCTAAGGCCTGTCGTTTGCTCCCCATGCCGGGTCTTCCTACTGCCCTACAGACCGCCGAAGCACTATTCACTCATGTGTTCCGGCACTACGGGGTGCCCGAGGACATTGTGGCTGACCGGGGTCCCCAATTCACCTCCAGAGTCTGGAGAGCTTTTATGGAGCGGTTGGGGGTCTCGGTGAGTCTCACCTCGGGTTACCACCCGGAGAGTAATGGGCAGGTGGATCGCGTAAACCAGGATGTGGGCAGGTTTCTCAGAACATACTGCCGGGACCGGCCGGAGGAGTGGGCGAGATATGTGCCCTGGGCCGAGATGGCACAGAACTCTCTCCGCCACTCCTCCACCCAACTAACCCCTTTTCCGTTCTATGTTCTGTGTTTCCTGTTTGATTAGTTTTGTCTGTTAGCCACACCTGTTTTGTGTTAGGTATCATTATGCACCCTATTTAGTTCCCTGTTTGTGTGTATAGTGTTGTGTGTAATTGTCGCTTGTCAGATGGTTGCGTAGCTGTGTTATTTTTCCAGTACGCCAGTATTAGTAGTTGTCCTCCTCTGTTGAGGAGAGTTTTGCGCACTGTGTTTTCGTGCGATCGTGTGTTGACGCCTGTGCGCGTCTGTTTGGCCTCCTGCCGTTTGTGGATTATTTTGCATAGTAAAGTCTTGTTGGACTGTACCTCTGCTTCTGCGCCTGATTCCCCACCACACCATCACTACATCGTTGACACTGTCTCTCTCGCTATCTCTCTCTCTGTTTCATGCTCTCTCTTTCCATCTCCACCTACACTGTCTTCTCTGTCTTCCATCTCCACCTACACTGTCTTCTCTGTCTTCCATCTTTACCTTCACTGTCTTCTCTGTCTTCCATCTTTACCTTCACTGTCTTCTCTGTCTTCCATCTCCACCTTCACTGTCTTCTCTGTCTTCCATCTCTACCTTCACTGTCTTCTATGTCTTCCATCTCTACCTTCACTGTCTTCTCTGTCTTCCATCTTTACCTTCACTGTCTTCTCTGTCTTCCATCTTTACCTTCACTGTCTTCTCTGTCTTCCATCTCCACCTTCACTGTCTTCTCTGTCTTCCATCTCCACCTTCACTGTCTTCTCTGTCTTCCATCTCCACCTTCACTGTCTTCTCTGTCTTCCATCTTTACCTTCACTGTCTTCTCTGTCTTCCATCTTTACCTTCACTGTCTTCTCTGTCTTCCATCTCCACCTTCACTGTCTTCTCTGTCTTCCATCTCTACCTTCACTGTCTTCTCTGTCTTCCATCTCTACCTTCACTGTCTTCTCTGTCTTCCATCTCTAACTTCACTGTCTTCTCTGTCTTCCATCTCTACCTTCACTGTCTTCTCTGTCTTCCATCTTTACCTTCACTGTCTTCTCTGTCTTCCATCTTTACCTTCACTGTCTTCTCTGTCTTCCATCTCCACCTTCAATGTCTTCTCTGTCTTCCATCTCCACCTTCACTGTCTTCTCTGTCTTCCATCTCCACCTTCACTGTCTTCTCTGTCTTCCATCTCCACCTTCACTGTCTTCTCTGTCTTCCATCTCCACCTTCACTGTCTTCTCTGTCTTCCATCTCCACCTTCACTGTCTTCTCTGTCTTCCATCTTTACCTTCACTGTCTTCTCTGTCTTCCATCTTTACCTTCACTGTCTTCTCTGTCTTCCATCTCCACCTTCACTGTCTTCTCTGTCTTCCATCTCTACCTTCACTGTCTTCTCTGTCTTCCATCTCTACCTTCACTGTCTCCTCTGTCATCCATCTTTACCTTCACTGTCTTCTCTGTCTTCCATCTTTACCTTCACTATCTTCTCTGTCTTCCATCTCCACCTTCACTGTCTTCTCTGTCTTCCATATCCACCTTCACTGTCTTCTCTGTCTTCCATCTCCACCTTCACTGTCTTCTCTGTCTTCCATCTCCACCTACACTGTCTTCCATCTCCATTTTCCCTCTCTTCTCTGTCTTCCATCTCTACCTTCACTGTCTTCTCTGTCTTCCATCTCCACCTTCAATGTCTTCTCTGTCTTCCATCTCTATCTTCACTGTCTTCTCTGTCTTCCATCTCCACCTTCACTGTCTTCTCTGTCTTCCATATCCACCTTCACTGTCTTCTCTGTCTTCCATCTCCACCTTCACTGTCTTCTCTGTCTTCCATCTCCACCTTCACTGTTTTCTCTGTCTTCCATCTCCATCTTCACTGTCTTCTCTGTCTTCCATCTCCACCTTCATTCTCCCTCTTTATCTCCCTCCATCTCTCTCTCTCCTTATCCCTCTCTCCCTTTTTCTTGGCAGTCATAACTGCTGAGACGTTCTCTCTCTTTTTCTCTCTCTCTCTCCAGCTGAAACTCATGTGATGGGGATTAGAGAATATTTCAGAGAAATCATCCCTCTCTTTTTAAGTGGATGTGTGAAGAGTGCCAGCTTATGCCTCTCTACCTCTTTCTACCTCTTTCCATCTGTCTCTGTAGAACAGGAGGGTGATATACACATTTTAACCTTGAGTATACCGCTACTGGGCTAAAAAAATATAATAAAAAGATCTCTCTCGGTACCTCTCTCTCTCTCTCTCTCTCTCTCTCTCTCTCTCTCTATCTCTGTCTTGCTCTCTCTCTCTCTCTCATGTCAATGTGATCAGCCAAGCATGCATGTTAGAGTTAACATGTTTAAACTCTTACAGAGAGTAACATACACTCCCAGTCCTTCAGTACACTTACATGTCAACAATTTAAAACTGTGTCTCTACCTGTCCAAAACTCCTAATTTTGTAAGTTTGCATTTTAGGTATCATTTCAATATTGAACTCTCTGTCAGACATACACTGAGTGTACCAAACATTAGGAACACCTGCTATTTCCATGACATAGACTGAACAGGTGAATCCAGGTGAAAGCTATGATCCCTTATTGATGTTGTTTGTTAAATCCACTTCAATCAGTGTAGATGAAGCGGAGGAGATTTTTAAGCCTTTGATACAATTGAGACATGGATCGTGTGTGTGCCATTCAGAGGGTGAATGGGCAAGACAAAAGATTTAAGTGTCTTCAAACGGAGTATGGTAGTAGGTGCCAGGCTCACCGGTTTGTGTCAAGAATTGCAACACTACTGGGGTTTTTTCACGCTCAGCAGTTTCTCGTGTGTGAATCAAGAATGGTCCACCACCCAAAGGACATCCAGCCAACTTGACACAACTGTGGGAAGCATTGGAGTCAACATGGGCCAGCATCCCTGTGGAGTGCATGCTCTGACAAATTAAGGCTGTTCTAAGGGCAACTCAATATTAGGAATGTGTTCCTAATGTTTTGTACACTCAGTGTATACATTAATTATTAATGAAGTAACACAATTATTTACTGACAGGACTCATTTGATGTAAATGTTAAATGTAGAAATGTGAAAGGAGTTCTGTTTCTTTTATGATAATATTATCATGAGTAACTCATCCAGAATGCCGCAGCCCGTCTGGTGTTCAACCTTCCCAAGTTCTCTCACGTCACCCAGCTCCTCCGCACACTCCACTGGCTTCCAGTTGAAGCTCGCATCTGCTACAAGACCATGGTGCTTGCCTACGGAGCTGTGAGGGGAACGGCACCTCCGTACCTTCAGGCTCTGATCAGTCCCTACACCCAAACGAGGGCATTGCGTTCATCCACCTCTGGCCTGCTGGCCCCCCTCCCTCTGCGGAAGCACAGTTCCCGCTCAGCCCAGTCAAAACTGTTCGCTGCTCTGGCACCCCAATGGTGGAACAAGCTCCCTCATGATGCCAGGACAGCGGAGTCACTCACCACCTTCCGGAGACACTTGAAACCCCACCTCTTTAAGGAATACCTGGGATAGGATAAAGTAATCCTTCTACTCCCCCCTTACCCCCCCCCCCACCCCCCCCCAAAAAAAAACAAAAAAAACAACAACAAAAAACATTGTAAAGTAAATGACGT
Organism: Coregonus lavaretus; assembly: GCF_964263955.1. Classification (NCBI taxonomy): domain Eukaryota; kingdom Metazoa; phylum Chordata; class Actinopteri; order Salmoniformes; family Salmonidae; genus Coregonus; species Coregonus lavaretus. The sequence continues at coordinate 25,810 of NW_028160144.1, forward strand.
AAATGTAAATGTAAATGAGTTGAAAGAGAAAGGCAAACTAACAACTAAAGCTCTCATAGGAACCAAATGGGGAAGCTAGCCTAGCATGAAGCTGCATGGCTAACAAAAGTTAGCGCTCTCATAGGGAACAAATAGGAAAGCTAGCCTAGCATGAAACTGCATGGCTAACAAAAGTTAGCGCTCTCATAGGGAACAAATGGGAAAGCTAGCCTAGCATGAAGCTGCATGGCTAACAAAAGTTAGCTCTCTCATAGGGAACAAATGGGAAAGCTAGCCTAGCATGAAACTACATGGCTAACACACACAGACACACACAAACACACACACACACACTCATTCATGCTGTGTTTGTGTTTCAGATCTGGAACGACTACAAACTGAGCTGGGCCCCAGTAGAGTTTGATGGGATTGAGTTCATCAGAGTTCCATCCAACAAGATCTGGAGACCTGACATAGTGCTGTATAACAAGTGAGTCATGACATAGTGCTCTATAACAAGTGATTTTGCCATGTCACTTAGCAGAAACTTTATTCGGGAAATGCAGAGATTTTTAGTATGTGTATCAGATCAATGTTGATATTGAACCGACAAAATTGGTGTTGTGAGTGCCATGCTCGTACCAACTGAGCCACACAGGACCCGGTACTAAAGTAGGTGCTTAGACCTAAACTATGTGTGTGAAGAGACTCGTACCTACTGAGCCACACAGGACCTGGTACTAAAGTAGGTGCTAAGAGCTAAACTATGTGTTTGAAGATACATTTTACTGACATTTATATGAACAATTTCCATTTTCTATGGATTTAATTTTCTATTAATATCATATCCTTTTAATTTCTTTTGTTTTTATTCCAATATACATTGCAAAGCAACAAAATGAAAATACCCTCATCACAAAAGACAGCTTTCTCTTCTCATAGTGTCAGGATACTATCCTCCTCTCTTCCCTTGTTTACTTCTCTCTTTCTTACCCTCTCACCTTCCCCATACCTGCCCTTTCCTGTCCCCCCCCCCCCCCCCCCCGACCCCTGACAGTGCGGTGGGAGACTTCCTGGTTGAAGATAAGACCAAAGCTCTGTTGAAGTTTGACGGTACAGTCACCTGGGTTCCCCCCGCCATCTTTAAGTCCTCCTGCCCAATGGACATCACCTACTTCCCCTTCGACTACCAGAACTGCTCCATGAAGTTCGGCTCCTGGACCTACGACAAGGCCAAGATCGACCTGGTGCTCATTGGGTCAAAGGTTAGAAGAATATTTGCACATCAAGTCCATTTTCCTGATACACCATTTTGTGGTATAGAGCTAGAAAGGAATTATGGGCGGGGTTCAATTCTTGACTATGGTAAAACCTTTAATCTAAGAGTCTCAGTTACTGACTCCGTAGTCCAAAATTGTGTAATCCAACCAAGATTAATGCATGTTTATGAAATAACTACCCAGAATCAAGCCCTCAATAAACCCGATATCGCCTACCTCAGGTCAACCTCAAAGACTTCTGGGAGAGCGGCGAGTGGGAGATCATTGACGCTCCGGGCTACAAGCACGACATCAAGTACAACTGTTGCGAGGAGATCTACCCAGACATCACCTACTCCTTCTACATCAGACGCCTGCCTCTCTTCTACACCATCAACCTCATCATCCCATGTCTCCTCATCTCTTTTTTAACAGTCCTGGTCTTCTACCTGCCCTCCGACTGCGGAGAGAAGGTGCGGTGCCTTTCAGGAAGTGTCCACACCCCTTGGACTTTGCCACATCTTGTTGTGTTGACTGTGTTGAACATCTTTGTGGTGGTGAACGTTGTCATGTTGGTGTGTTACAATCTGTTATCCATTATCACCAGCATCAAACCAGCATCTACAGGATATAGTTGTGGAAACGGACATTTTATATTTTATACATTCTGCAGTCAAAGAAATTAAACAAAATACAAATTATTGATTGCAAAACATTATAAAATGAAGAAGTTCTAGAAATTGTCAGAATAATTATGTAATTTTCCAAAATTACAAATTGTTCTACTTATTTGAATATAATTTTTCCATTTTTCATTGATCATTAACATTTGTAGAATTCTCTTTTGATTTTGACAATAGAAAGTACTTCCTGTCAGTCAGTGACAAAAAAATCCCAATGAAATGCATTTGAATTCCAGGTTGAAACACAACAAAATGTGGAAAAAGTCCAAGGGGGATGAATACTTCCTATAGGCACTGTAATAATGTTATAACATGTTGCTATAGTAATGAAGTAGGGTCCGCCAACTCAATTCCACCGACACAAAGGCATGTGTTGGAGAAACTGAGTGTGCAGACCCTACTTCATATGCACTACTGTAAATTGCTATGGATAAAAGTGTCTGCTAAATGAGACATATTATATATTATATAATTATACTAGTTTTATTATATATATTATTATATTATAATTACAATATATCTTTTTTAAATCTGCCCAGCACCCAGTAAATAAGGGGTGTGTACCATAATTGGGCACTGCAGTCAATTTGTTGTGTGTTCAGAATGAGCCACCATGTGAAATGTTTGACAATGTTAGCTACGATGTGATTGGTGTGAAAGCTCGGACTGAACCAACCAACGTTCTTTCTGGGTGATGATGGTGTTGTTGGCTTATGTGTCTGTAATGTACATGCAATGGAATGAAACAATTGCTTCCTCCTAGGACAATAACAACACATGCTGAGTCTCTTACAGCGTTCATCTGTCTCTCTGTCTCTCTGTCTCTCTCTCTCTCTCTCTCTCTCTCTCTCTCTCTCTCTGTCTCTGTCTCTGTCTCTGTCTCTGTCTCTGTCTCTGTCTCTGTCTCTGTCTCTCTCTCTCTCTCTCTCTCTCTCTCTCTCTCTCTCTCTCTCTCTCTCTCTCTCTCTCTCTGTCTCTGTCTCTGTCTCTGTCTCTGTCTCTGTCTCTGTCTCTCTCTCTCTCTCTCTCTCTCTCTCTCTCTCTCTCTCTCTCTCTCTCTCTGTCTCTCTGTCTCTGTCTCTGTCTCTGTCTCTGTCTCTGTCTCTGTCTCTGTCTCTCTCTCTCTCTCTCTCTCTCTCTCTCTCTCTCTCTCTCTCTCTCTCTCTCTCTCTCTCTCTCTCTCTCTCTCTCTCTCTGTCTCTGTCTCTGTCTCTGTCTCTGTCTCTGTCTCTGTCTCTATCTCTCTCTCTCTCTCTCTCTCTCTCTCTCTCTCTCTCTCTCTCTCTCTCTCTCTCTCTCTCTCTCTCTCTCTCTCTCTCTCTCTCTCTCTCTCTCTCTCTCTCTCTCTCTCTCTCTCTCTCTCTCCTTTCCCAACAGGTGACCCTCTGTATCTCGGTCCTCCTCTCCCTCACTGTGTTCCTCCTGGTGATCACTGAGACCATCCCGTCCACGTCCCTGGTCATCCCCCTCATCGGGGAGTACCTCCTCTTCACTATGATCTTCGTCACCCTCTCCATCGTCATCACCGTGTTCGTCCTGAACGTCCACTACCGTACACCAATGACCCACACCATGCCAGGCTGGGTCAGGTCCGTCTTCCTCAGGTAAAGAGAGAGTATAGGCTCAACTCTTAGCCCAACTCTTAGCCCAACTCTTAGACCAACTCTTAGACCAACTCTTAGACCAACTCCTAGCCCAACTCTTAGCCCAACTCTTAGACCAACTCTTAGACCTACTCTAAGCTCAACTCTTAGCCCAACTCTTAGACCAACTCTTAGACCAACTCTTAGCCCAACTCTTAGCCCAACTCTTATCCCAACTCTTAGACCAACTTAATATTAGGAAGGTGTTCTTACTGTTTTGTACTCAGTGTATATTCTATTTACGATACATTTAAGTACTTATTTCTTTTGTTTTCTGTATTTGTTGTTCCTCGGGGTACTGCCTATACTATACAATACAATGCAATACAATACCAATACCCATACAATACTACTAATTTATTATATTTATAATGCACTGAATTATTGTTAAGTGTTCTGTGTCCATCAGGGTGCTACCCAGAATCATGCTGATGAGACGGCCCATAGACCAGGACGGCAAGGCCCTCTGTTCAGACAGCGGGGAGGAGAGAGGAGCAGGAGGAGGAGGAGGAGGAGGAGGAGGAGGAGGAGGAGCAGGAGGAGGAGGGAAAGGAGGAAAGAAGAGGAAGAATAGTCTGACGGTGGGTCGATTGGGTGGTTGGTTGGGTTGGTGGGTGGGTGGGTTGATGTGTGGGTTGGATTGATTGGTGGGAGGGAGGGAGGGATTGATTAATTGATCAATATATGACTGAACAGGTTAATTCATTCAATTATCAATGTTCCTTTCTGTTGCTCCACGTAGTCCCTGATCTAAGGCCAGCTATACATGTATTATCATAGTGATAGAGCTTTACATGTATTCTCATAGTGGTAGAGGTTAACATGTATTCCCATAATGGTAGAGGTTAACATGTATTCTCGTAATGGCAGCTAGAGGTTAACATGTATTCTCACAATGGTAGAGGTTAACATGTATTCTCATTGTGTTAGAGGTTAACATGTATTCTTGTAGTGGTAGAGGTTAACATGTATTCCCATAATGGTAGATCTTTACATGCACTCCCATAATGGTAGCTAGAGGTTCAAATGTATTCCCATAATGGTAGATAGAGGTTAACATGTATTCCCATAATGGTAGATAGAGGTTAACATGTATTCCCATAATGGTAGAGCTTTACATGTATTCTCATAGTGGTAGAGGTTAAGATGTATCCTCACAACGGTAGAAGTTAACATGTATTCTCACAATGGTAGAGGTTAACATGTATTCTCATAGTGGTAGAGGTTAACATCTATTCCCATAATGGTAGAGGTTAACATGTATTCTCGTAATGGCAGCTAGAGGTTAACATGTATTCCCATAATGGTAGAGGTTAACATGTATTCTCACAATGGTAGAGGTTAACATGTATTCCCATAATGGTAGAGGTTAACATGTATTCTCATAGTGGTAGAGGTTAACATGTATTCCCATAACGGTTGAGGTTAAAATGTATTCTCATAATGGTAGATAGAGGTTAACATGTATTCTCATAATGGTAGAGGTTAACATGTGGGGGAGATTAAAAAAACTGAGTAAGACTTTGGACTCTGGTTTAAGGTTGGAAAAATCTGGTGACTTTCCTGGAATCAGGATCAAATAAACAGGAAATCCAGGAATCCTTCAACTGGGATTTCTGGAATCCTTGGGAATTTGGGGAAAGTTACCATAATTTTGCATCCTTACTCTGAAAAAGACTGTTTGGAGCTGAATGTTTATCATCCTCATGCCATTCTATTCTATTATACTCTATTATACTCTATTATACTCTATTATAGTCTATTATACTCTATTCTATTCTATTCTGTTATATTCTATTCTGTTATACTCTATTCTATTATACTATATTCCATTCTATTATATTCTACTCTATTCTACTATATTCTATTATACTCTATTATACTCTATTCCATTATACTCTGTTATACGCTATTCCATGATACAATATTATACTATAGTCCATTCTATTCTATTATATTCTATTCCATTATATTATATTATATTATACTCTACTATATTATATTATATTATACTCTATTATACTCTGTTCTATTATACTCTATTCCATTATACTCTATCATGCTCTATTCTGTTCTGTTCTATTCTATTCTATTCCATTCTGTTCTACTCTATTCCATTCTATTCTATTATACTCTATTCCATTCTATTCTATTACACTCTATTCCATTCTATTCTACTCCATTCTATTCCATTCTATTCTACTCTATTCCATTCTATTCCATTCTATGATATTATACTCTATTCTATTCTATTCCATTCTATTCCATTCTATGATATTTTTCTTCCATTCCATTCAATTCCATCCTACTCCATTCTATTCTACTCTATTCCATTCCATTCCATTCCTTTCTATTCTACTCTATTCCATTCCATTATATTCTATTCTAATCTCTCCTACTCTATTCCATTGCATTCTATTCTATTCCATTCCATTTTCTTCAATTCCCAGCAGGGCGGGAACTGCCTGGAGTTCGCAGACAACAAACTGACTGACAGAGGATGTGGAGAAAGAGGGGGTAAGAAGTGCCCTTGCCCCTGCCAACATGGGAAGGAGACCCCAGAGACAGCGGATCCGGGGAAACTGAGCCACCAGCTAAGTCCTCAGAGCATCAACACGGTGGTGGCCTACTCCGTCCTGTCCCCGGAAATTAAACAGGCCATCGAGAGCGTCAAGTACATCGCCGAGAATATGAGGAGCCGCAACAAGGCCAAAGAGGTGAGTGGCAAGCTAGTGTTAGCGTGCAATTTTAGAAATACATTAGTTTTAGCTTAATTAACAATAAATAGCTTTAGCTTCAACGAGGCCAAAGAGGTGAGTGGGTGGGCCTGTAAGTTACCTTTGTTGGAGTTCAATGGAGAAATACAGTAGGTTTAACTTTGGGTTAACACCAACTAGCTTTAGCTTTATCAGGCCAAAGAGGTGAGTGCAATTTTGTCGGTCATTTAGCAAATGCTTTTATTCAGAGTGACTTACAATACAGCAAAAGAACAAGGCCAAATAGGTTATAGGGTGGGCTAGAGTTGGTGTATATGTTAGCTTTGTTAGCGCACAATGGGGATATAGGTTCAGCTTTGACTAAAAACAAATCGCTTTTGCTTCAAAAATGCCAGGGGTGAGTGGGCGGGCTACCATTAGCTGCTAGCATTAGCTTTGTTAGCGTACAATGGAGAAATAGGTTTAACTTCGGCTAACAACAAATATCTTCAGCTTCCGCTAATGACAAGGTCACGCAAGGACAATGATGTGACTGGGTGGGCAAGCATTAGCGTACAGCATATGTTAGCGCATAATATAGAAATAGATTTAACTTAGGCAAACAACAAATAGCATTAGCTTCGGCTAACAATAAATAGCTTTAGCTTTAACCAAGGCCAAGAAGGTGTGTACCGTTAGCCTATACAAAGCTCTGTTAGCGTACATTGAAGGAATAGTTTTATCTCGTCCTGAGTCATCATAACAAACACCGTGTTCACTACTCTGCTTTTCGGGAAACTCGCCCAATGTTAGTTGATACTCCCTTGTTTATAATATCAACCAAGTGGAGCATTGTTGGGTGGAACACTGTTTCACATCCGTAATGAATTTTAAAAAGTTATCTCGCTGTACGATACAAGAGAAAATAGTTACAAGACTTTAGCGAAAAAATAAGTCCCTTGTTCTTTGTGTTGTCTTCTGTAAACACAGAGGTTGAACTCTCCCCTTGGGGGGGAAAGATGTCTTTGATATGTAAAGTACTTCTCTTCTCAATCAGCTTTGTCAGGCTGCCTGTCTGCTTCTGACACTCTGGTGTGTGTGTGTTTGATTCTGACACTGATGAATACCATTACCATAGTAATGTTCTATCAGTCAGTTATAGTACGGGAACGCTTCCACAAGTAGTCAACTCTGTTTTCTCTTTTTTTCTTCTCATCCTCTATTTCTCTTCCTCACTTTTTACCCTCCTCCTTCCTTCATGGTCCAACATCATGTCCCCCCCAAACTACATCCCACCTTCCATCAAACTGGTTTTTTCTCCTTCTCTCCTCCCCTATCTGTTCTCCTTCTCTCCTCCCCCTATCTGTTCTCCTTCTCTCCTCCCCCTATCTGTTCTCCTTCTCTCCTCCCCCTATCTGTTCTCCTTCTCTCCTCCCCCTATCTGTTCTCCTTCTCTCCTCCCCCTATCTGTTCTCCTTCTCTCCTCCCCCTATCTGTTCTCCTTCTCTCCTCCCCCTATCTGTTCTCCTTCTCTCCTCCCCCTATATGTTCTCCTTCTCTCCTCCCCCTATCTGTTCTCCTTCTCTCCTCCCCCTATCTGTTCTCCTTCTCTCCTCCCCCTATCTGTTCTCCTTCTCTCCTCCCCCTATCTGTTCATCTATCCCTCCCCCTATCTGTTCTCCTTCTCCCCTCCCCCTATCTGTTCTCCTACTCTCCTCCCCCTATCTGTTCATCTATCCCTCCCCCCCTCCATTTACACATGACTTCTCTCTTTTCTGTCTCCACTTCTTTTTTCTTATTTTCATCGCTGTATCATTCCCTCCCTCCCTCCCTCCCTCCCTCCCTCCCTCCCTCCCTCCCTCCCTCCCTCTCTCCCTCTCTCCTTCCCTCCCTCCCTCCCTCCCTCCCTCTCTCCCTCCCTCCCTCCCTCCCTCTCAGGTGGAGGATGATTGGAAGTATGTTGCCATGGTGATAGACAGGATCTTCCTGTGGGTGTTTGTGACGGTGTGCATCCTCGGAACCCTCGGCCTCTTCCTGCAGCCCGTCATTGGCTTCCTGTCATAACCCAAAACCAATCAGGGCTCGCAGACGCCGCCGGCTGCCACCACCTCTCGACCAATCACCAATCAGTGTTGTCAGTCCATCACCACCAAAAGGACTCGTTGGCTTTGTGTTGAAAATTCGAAATAAATCAATTACACAATCATACTGTATATACTGTAGACACCAACAACCAATCAACAGTCACCAATCGGAGTCGCCGGGTGTGAGTCAGAACCAAGAACTAATCAGAGTCGCCGGGTGTGAGTCACAACCAATTACCAATCACATAAATCAGGTTCCTGTCATAACCAATCCCGGTTATTGTGCTATTGTGTCTCAACCAATCAGATTGCCATGACACAGAGCCTTCTTGTCCAAGAAAACAACAACCAACCAATCAGAGATCCCGTTCTTGCCTGGTGAGGCGATTATAATCCATCCATGTGATTTAGAACACGACAACCACATTGTTCTTATCAATGTTCTAGTAGGTATAATTGGCAAGGCCTCTGTAAATACATACCGGATGAAATTAGCCTGAACGGTTTCCATACAGAAATAGCAGCTTCCTCTTCAGATATGAATTCATCTAAAGGGATCTCTATCAGCCGATTCCATGGCTATTCATTTGTGTTTTTTATTCATCATGTTTTATTAACTTTCCCGATTCAACGATCTCCTGAAATACAATACATAGATAACGCATGATGGATTTAGAATTGGTGCGTCCCAATTGGCACCCTATTCCCTACATAGTGCACTGCTTTTGACAGAGCCCTGTGGGCAGCCCTATGGGCCCTGCTCACAAATAGTGCACTATATAGTGAATAAGGTGCCATTTGGGCCGCAGCCAATGCTTGACCAGGGCCTCTGCATCTATATATAATTACTATAAGAAAATTCTATAATAATTAGAATTATATCATTATTATGCAAATATGTTTACATTACTATACGGTACCATCAGTTTATAGAATAACAGTTTTTTTTTATTTATTGGTTATTGTCATTAATCCAATGCATTAAGGCTTTTTGTTGTTTGTTTAATTAACAATGCACACCTCGCACTCAAGTGACTGTCACTTTTGTACCGATGTTTCCTGCTTTCTGTATAGTATGGATATACTACTTTATGGATTTGGAATAAATGCAATATTTCTCCAAAAATATAAAACGCATCTCACTGATCTGTACTGTTTATAGACTGTAGCAGTATGGTGTCTGTATCTAGACTGTAGCAGTATGGTGTCTGTATCTAGACTGTAGCAGTATGGTGTCTGTTTATAGACTGGAGCAGTATGGTGTCTGTATCTAGACTGTAGCTGTATGGTGTCTGTTTATAGACTGGAGCAGTATGGTGTCTGTTTCTAGACTGGAGCAGTATGGTGTCTGTTTATAGACTGGAGCAGTATGGTGTCTGTTTCTAGACTGGAGCAGTATGGTGTCTGTTTATAGACTGGAGCAGTATGGTGTCTGTATCTAGACTGTAGCTGTATGGTGTCTGTTTATAGACTGGAGCAGTATGGTGTCTGTATCTAGACTGTAGCAGTATGGTGTCTGTATCTAGACTGGAGCAGTATGGTGTCTGTTTCTAGACTGGAGCAGTATGGTGTCTGTATCTAGACTGGAGCTGTATGGTGTCTGTATCTAGACTGGAGCAGTATGGTGTCTGTTTCTAGACTGTAGCTGTATGGTGTCTGTATCTAGACTGTAGCTGTATGGTGTCTGTTTCTAGACTGTAGCAGTATGGTGTCTGTTTCTAGACTGGAGCAGTATGGTGTCTGTATCTAGACTGTAGCTGTATGGTGTCTGTTTCTAGACTGTAGCAGTATGGTGTCTGTTTCTAGACTGTAGCAGTGTGGTGTCTGTATCTAGACTGTAGCAGTATGGTGTCTGTATCTAGACTGGAGCAGTATGGTGTCTGTTTATAGACTGTAGCAGTATGGTGTCTGTATCTAGACTGTAGCTGTATGGTGTCTGTTTCTAGACTGTAGCAGTATGGTGTCTGTTTCTAGACTGGAGCAGTATGGTGTCTGTATCTAGACTGTAGCTGTATGGTGTCTGTTTCTAGACTGTAGCAGTATGGTGTCTGTATCTAGACTGGAGCAGTATGGTGTCTGTATCTAGACTGGAGCAGTATGGTGTCTGTATCTAGACTGGAGCAGTATGGTGTCTGTTTATAGACTGTAGCAGTATGGTGTCTGTATCTAGACTGTAGCAGTATGGTGTCTGTATCTAGACTGGAGCAGTATGGTGTCTGTTTCTAGACTGTAGCAGTATGGTGTCTGTATCTAGACTGGAGCAGTATGGTGTCTGTTTCTAGACTGTAGCTGTATGGTGTCTGTATCTAGACTGTAGCAGTATGGTGTCTGTATCTAGACTGTAGCTGTATGGTGTCTGTATCTAGACTGGAGCAGTATGGTGTCTGTATCTAGACTGTAGCAGTATGGTGTCTGTATCTAGACTGTAGCAGTATGGTGTCTGTATCTAGACTGTAGCAGTATGGTGTGTGTTTATAGAGTGTAGCAAGACTGTAGCAGTATGGTGTCTGTATCTAGACTGTAGCAGTATGGTGTCTGTATCTAGACTGGAGCAGTATGGTGTCTGTTCTAGACTGGAGCAGTATGGTGTCTGTATCTAGACTGGAGCAGTATGGTGTCTGTTTCTAGACTGTAGCAGTATGGTGTCTCTGGGTAGGTAGAGGAATGTCCCTTACAGACATCAGAAGAGGCAAAACAATAAGATGAAGCAGTAGACTGGAGCAGTATGGTGTCTGTATCTAGACTGGAGCAGTAGGATGTCTGTTTGTAGACTAGCAGTATGCTGTCTGTATCTAGACTGGAGCAGTATGGTATCTGTTTCTAGACTGTAGCAGTGTGGTGTCTGTATCTAGACTGTAGCAGTATGGTGTCTGTATCTAGACTGTAGCTGTATGGTGTCTGTATCTAGACTGTAGCTGTATGGTGTCTGTATCTAGACTGGAGCAGTATGGTGTCTGTATCTAGACTGGAGCAGTATGGTGTCTGCATCTAGACTGTAGCTGTATGGTGTCTGTATCTAGACTGTAGCTGTATGGTGTCTGTATCTAGACTGGAGCAGTATGGTGTCTGTATCTAGACTGGAGCAGTATGGTGTCTGTATCTAGACTGTAGCTGTATGGTGTCTGTATCTAGACTGGAGCAGTATGGTGTCTGTATCTAGACTGGAGCAGTATGGTGTCTGTATCTAGACTGTAGCTGTATGGTGTCTGTAGCTAGACTGTAGCAGTATGGTGTCTGTTTCTAGACTGTAGCAGTATGGTGTCTCTGGGTAGGTAGAGGAATGTCCCTTACAGACATTAGAAGAGTCAAAACAATAAGATGATGAGAATTAAAAGACCAAATAAATGTACATGTTCAGAAGAGGTTAAACTACCTACGTGGCTGTTCCCCCTTTGAAATATTAATATACAAATAGAGTAGTAATTGTAATTAAATGAAACAATAGTTAAAAGTATTTGGAATCAATGCACTATTTCTCCCAAAATAAGACAGGACCTGCAGTGTTTGATCATTGTGATGGTTACCAAGGCCACATAATGAAAACAGAACCCACACCAGTGATCCCAGGCCACATAATGGAAACAGAACCCACACCAGTGATCCTAGGCCACATAATGGAAACAGAACCCACACCAGTGATCCCAGGCCACATAATGGAAACAGAACCCACACCAGTGATCCCAGGCCACATAATGGAAACAGAACCCACACCAGTGATCCCAGGCCACATAATGGAAACAGAACCCACACCAGTGATCCCAGGCCACATAATGGAAACAGAACCCACACCAGTGATCCCAGGCCACATAATGGAAACAGAACCCACACCAGTGATCCCAGGCCACATAATGGAAACAGAACCCACACCAGTGATCCCAGGCCACATAATGGAAACAGAACCCACACCAGTGATCCCAGGCCACATAATGGAAACCTTAGCCTGTAGGAGTAAACAAAACGTATCAAGCTAAAGCGGTGGCCAACCATGCATGACACCAGCCCCTTGAGGGGTAATTGGCACCGACACACTCCTACACACACAAATAATAAATGAATAATCTTGAGAATATCTCTAAATCAACCCCTACCGCTGACACCAATATGGCCTCTTTGGCAGAGGTCCACACATTTATTTAAAGCCTGGTTCCATATCTGTTTGTGTTGGCCAAACAGCACAAAAAGATATTGGACCAGGCTACTAACGTATTGCTTACACTCATTTCTTTCAGATCAAGGTCTATGTATCCACTATGCACATGTCATGGGGTAAAGGGACAGGGTTGATATGAGATGTGCATCCACCACGATCCATGCCTTGTGGGGAAGGCTGATGAGAAATGGTGGAGTCCTCCTCTATTTCATCCCTTTCCTCTGTCCTCCCCATGTCTCTGTCTGGTCACGGTCTACAGTCAGAGCTCATCGTTACCACTCCGTCCTCCCCATGTCCCTGTCTGGTCACGGTCTACAGTCAGAGCTCATCGTTACCACTCCGTCCTCCCCATGTCCCTGTCTGGTCACGGTCTACAGTCAGAGCTCATCGTTACCACTCCGTCCTCCCCATGTCCCTGTCTGGTCACGGTCTACAGTCAGAGCTCATCTTTACCAATCTGTCCTCCCCATGTCCCTGTCTGGTCACGGTCTACAGTCAGAGCTCATTTTACCACTCCGTCCTCCCCATGTCCCTGTCTGGTCACGGTCTACAGTCAGAGCTCATCGTTGCCACTCCGTCCTCCCCATGTCCCTGTCTGGTCACGGTCTACAGTCAGAGCTCATCGTTACCACTCCGTCCTCCCCATGTCCCTGTCTGGTCACGGTCTACAGTCAGAGCTCATCGTTACCACTCCGTCCTCCCCATGTCCCTGTCTGGTCACGGTCTACAGTCAGAGCTCATCGTTACCACTCCGTACTCCCCATGTCCCTGTCTGGTCACGGTCTACAGTCAGAGCTCATCGTTACCACTCCGTCCTCCCCATGTCCCTGTCTGGTCACGGTCTACAGTCAGAGCTCATTGTTACCACTCCGTACTCCCCATGTCCCTGTCTGGTCACGGTCTACAGTCAGAGCTCATCGTTACCACTCCGTCCTCCCCATGTCCCTGTCTGGTCACGGTCTACAGTCAGAGCTCATCGTTACCACTCCGTCCTCCCCATGTCCCTGTCTGGTCACGGTCTACAGTCAGAGCTCATCGTTACCACTCCGTTCTCCCCATGTCCCTGTCTGGTCACGGTCTACAGTCAGAGCTCATCGTTACCACTCCGTCCTCCCCATGTCCCTGTCTGGTCACGGTCTACAGTCAGAGCTCATCGTTACCACTCCGTCCTCCCCATGTCCCTGTATGGTCACGGTCTACAGTCAGAGCTCATCGTTACCACTCCGTCCTCCCCATGTCCCTGTCTGGTCACGGTCTACAGTCAGAGCTCATCTTTACCACTCCGTCCTCCCCATGTCCCTGTCTGGTCACGGTCTACAGTCAGAGCTCATCTTTACCACTCCGTCCTCCCCATGTCCCTGTCTGGTCACGGTCTACAGTCAGAGCTCATCGTTACCACTCCGTCCTCCCCATGTCCCTGTCTGGTCACGGTCTACAGTCAGAGCTCATCTTTACCACTCCGTCCTCCCCATGTCCCTGTCTGGTCACGGTCTACAGTCAGAGCTCATCGTTACCACTCCGTCCTCCCCATGTCCCTGTCTGGTCACGGTCTACAGTCAGAGCTCATCGTTACCACTCCGTCCTCCCCATGTCCCTGTCTGGTCACGGTCTACAGTCAGAGCTCATCGTTACCACTCCGTCCTCCCCATGTCCCTGTATGGTCACGGTCTACAGTCAGAGCTCATCGTTACCACTCCGTCCTCCCCATGTCCCTGTCTGGTCACGGTCTACAGTCAGAGCTCATCGTTACCACTCCGTCCTCCCCATGTCCCTGTATGGTCACGGTCTACAGTCAGAGCTCATCGTTACCACTCCGTCCTCCCCATGTCCCTGTCTGGTCACGGTCTACAGTCAGAGCTCATCGTTACCACTCCGTCCTCCCCATGTCCCTGTCTGGTCACGGTCTACAGTCAGAGCTCATCGTTACCACTCCGTCCTCCCCATGTCCCTGTCTGGTCACGGTCTACAGTCAGAGCTCATCGTTACCACTCCGTCCTCCCCATGTCCCTGTCTGGTCACGGTCTGTTGGGTACACGCACGTACGTACAAACACACACACCGTGAGACCCAGAAGATCAGAGTCAGTTTGACTCACTTGGTAATGTAATCTTCTAGGCCAGCTCATTGTGCCATTAAGGTTTTAGCCCAGAGGACAGAGACACTGAGGAAGACAGGGAAGTGTGTGAAATGACCAAGTCTCTCTCTCTCTCTTTCACTTTCTCTCTCTCACTTCCATTACAGCTCTGTGTGTGTGTGTGTGTGTGTGTGTGTGTGTGTGTGTGTGTGTGTGTGTGTGTGTGTGTGTGTGCGCGCGTGTAGCCTAGTGCTACATGGACACAGTTAATAAGGGCCTAATAAAAGGCAAGTGGAGACGATAGGCTTGACTGGGTGGACAGAACTGCTATGGTCACGGTCCACTTTGCGCACTCACACACACACCACACACACACACACACCACACACACACACATAGAGCTGTTATGGAAGTAGTATTTGGTTTAAGGGCTTGTGAAGAGAGGGAGGGAGAGAGAGAGAGAGAGAGAGAGAGAGAGAGAGAGAGAGAGAGAGAGAGAGTATCTGAATTTGGCCCACAGAAGTATGCCTACGGAACTTTGAATGTCTTTGAACTTCAGAGAGTTGGCTTAACGTTGGACCAGAGACAGCTAGATAACAAGCTTTTGTGTGCAGAGAGGCACCAGAATTACATTTAAAACACGTCTTACCTTTTTGTAGTTAATAAATCCAATTTGAAATGTGGTAACTACAGTATCCTTAACATTGAAAAAGTTAATCCATTCTTCTCTAATAAAAAATCTCTCTCCTCAATTTCTGAATCACGCTTGTAACATCAGTAGGCTACAGTAGACTATGCTTCAGAGGGGGGAGGGGCTAAAGTAGACTACACTTCAGGGGGGGGGGGGGGGGGGCTACAGTAGACTATGCTTCAGAGGGGGGAGGGGCCAAAGTAGACTACACTTCAGAGGGGGGGGGGGGGCTACAGTAGACTATGCTTCAGAGGGGGGAGGGGCTAAAGTAGACTACACTTCAGAGGGAGGGGGGGGGGGGCTACAGTAGACTATGCTTCAGAGGGGGGAGGGGCTCAAGTAGACTATGAAGGAAAGAGAGGAGGTAGCATCATCTTCACGCACCCTCCTCCTCTTACTTTCACTTGTGGACTTCAGTTCACAACACATCAGCTGTCTGTGACCAGGCGAAAAAAGACCTTTCCAAGTAAATCCAATCAAATCAGATGGTATTGGTCACATACACATATTTAGCAGACGTTATTGCGGGTATAGCAAAACAGTTTTCTTTCATAGCAGCCACACACAAACAGCTCACATCTACTTACATTCTCTCCTCCTCTCACCTTTACCCTTCTCTCACCTTTCCCCTTCTTCTTGTGGACTTCAGTGCACAACACATCAGCTGTCTGTGACCAGACGAAAAAACTTTTCCAAGCCAAACCTTCATATCATGACGACCTCTATCCGCTGCACACAGCCTACATCGTTGACACGTCATAGTCAACATAGCTACTAGAACTAACGCGTTAGTAAAAACGCTACAATCATGCAGTACGGTGTACAGTCAGAAAGCAGTTTAGCAGTTACTCCTGCGGGCCCCGGTGGCAATAAATTAATGAAACCATGACTTGGAAGAGATCCAGTGTTGGATAGCCATAGCCAGCTAGCTAACATAGCATCCCCCTTTGTTTGAGCCAGTTGTTTGAGTAGGCTAAACTAGCTAGCTAGCTAACATAGCATCCCCCTTTGTTTGAGCCAGTTGTTTGAGTAGGCTAAACTAGCTAGCTAAGTATACATATACTACGAAATATAGCTCTCTCTCTCTCTCTCTCTCTTGCTTCTCCTTAATTTTGGCAAAAATTAATTTGATCAAAACTGTTAAACTATTGTCTTTCTCTCTCTTTGAGTCAACTACTCACCACATTTTATACACTGCAGTGCTAGCTAGCTGTAGCTTATGCTTTCAGTACTAGATTAATTCTCTGATCCTTTGATTGGGTGGACAACATGTTAGTTCATGCTGCAAGAGCTCTGATAGGTTGGAGGACGTCCTCCAGAAGTTTTCATAATTACTGTGTAAGTCTATGGAAGGGGGTGAGCCTCCTAGGTTTTGTATTGAAGTCAATGTACCCAGAGGAGGACGGAAGCTAGCTGTCCTCCGGCTACACCATGGTGCTACCCTACAGAGTGCTGCTGAGGCTGCTGCAGACCTTCATTGCAAAACAGTGTGCTTTAATCAATTATTTGGTGACGAGACTATATTTAGTATAGTCGTATCTAAATGTTGCACTATTTTTTTTGTTTGTTGAAATTCACTGAGGAGGGTGGTCCTCCCCTTTCTCCTCTGAGGAGCCCCCACTGATTTCTAGTGATATATAATAACTTTGCGGTGGAACGTTTGTTGGCTCCTGAAGGGAAGAGAATGTTGAGGCAGAATTCTATCTGTTAAATAGATGGGAGGAGTTAAAATGCAATGAATAAAGTGTCTGAGAAGGGAAGGAGAAGGACACTGTTGGTTGTGTGGAAGACACACACGCACACACCAACACACACAACACACAACACACACACACAACACACACAACACACACACACACACACACACACACACACAACACACACACATGCACCCTGTGGAGAGAGAAAAACAGATTAGAGAGGAGAGAGGGATAAAATAAGGTAAATATTAGAACTAATCTCTCCTTCTCTTCTTCAGAGGAATGTCAAATCACTCCCCAGGTCTCTCTTCTCTAGTCTCTTCTTCCCTACGTTGGAACATTTCTCTTGGGCGGTGTGTGTGTGTGTGTGTGTGTTGTGTGTGTGTGTTGTGTGTTGGTGTGTGTGTGTGTGTGTGTGTGTGTGTGTGTGTGTGTGTGTGTGTGTGTGTGTGTGTGTGTGTGTGTGTGTTATGCTTCCATGTGACGTCTGGTTGCTGATGTGGATTCTTCTAAATAACTTCCCCTAATATTTACCAAGTGCAGTGTTTGACTTGAGGCCTGTAGTTGTTCTTTGTCTCTGCTCTGTAGCGGTGACCTTGACTTCCTGAACAGGATACAGAAGTGAAGCTACAGTCAAATGGACCCATACATTATTCAACACTGAATCTTTTACTGTGTTCCCAGTCCACTTGTCTGGCTGTGCCACACACACACACACACACACACACACACACACACACACACACACACACACACACACGAGGAAAGCATCAGAAACAGACTTCCTGTGTGGTATCCTGACATCTCAAATCCCCATATTCTCTCCAAGACTTTCTGGGGATTTCAGACTTTTCCTGAGAGAGAAAGAGAGAGAGAGAGAGAGAGAGAGAGAGAGAGAGAGAGAGAGAGAGACGGTGATCCGTGTGTTTGTCTGTGAGGTTAGAGAGTGCGTTCCCCTTTAGCACCCCAGTACAAAACCTACCCCATCTGTTCCTTCGTCTCTTGTCCACCTGGGAGTATGTTCTAAGAATGGACTTGTATGTCTATGAACACACACTAAGGAGTATGTGTATGCCCACATGCGTGTGTGTGTGATAGAGAATTAAAAATGCTAACACTACAGCCCAGTCAAGCGTTACTAACCAGGAGGAGCCTCTATATAATAGATAGTGTTTTTTTAAGACACTACGGTACCACTACAACTACTTGGCCCAGTTGACTTTCTTCCAACACAGTGCAGTGAATAGGTCATAAGAAGACAACAAAATGCATGTTCAGTATGTTTCCATATGGTAAGGTTTGACCTTGTAAAGTGTGAAGAGAGAAGACCTTGGTTTTCTTTCAGATACTAAGTGTTGATTTAAGGCTAAATTCTATCAAGTCTGCTACATCACATTTACACATTTAGCTATTTCTCTTTTGGTCAAATAATATCACAGACTTTCTGTCTTGGGTACCGTATAAAAACTACTACTGAAATGTGATCACTCTAACTGAAATGGATGTCAGTGTGCTGCTAGTATTTCCGCTTCCTCCACTGTCCCTGTCCCCATACCGGACTCGAACCTGTCATCCTCTGCTCAAACTCCTTGACTACACAGAGTACCAACTGTTTGAGCTACCGAAAAACATCTAATTCCATAGCTCCATCCGCGAAATTTCAAGCTAGTTGTGGAGTGAGCTTACTGTACATTCTTAACTCTGTTACATAACATCTAAAAAGAACGACTCAGACATATGATAAAAGTAACCCACAATGACTCACAATAAGCCATCACACTGTATTTCCACCCATTATAAAAGGTTAACATGAGAGTTTGCCGTCCATAATTCGTAACACATTGATTTTGTCGTAACAGTTTTAATATTTACCCTTCCAGATCAAAAGGATAGAGCACTGTGGACATCCATCTGAGCTCTACCCCATTAATTATATCGCCCAGCGATTAAATATTAATCGCTCTAATATTTAATGATGACTAACTTCCTGGAACCTCTCGGGAACACTTGTCCCATTAATCCCCCCCTCGTTTGAACTTTCGTTAGAACCCTCATTAAGAGCGAGCGCCAGAGAGAGAAGGAGTGGGCGGTGATGATTAGTAACCATTGTTGGCACAGCAGGGTTTTGCTTTACTCCTCCCCATCTGTACACTATCAGTTTCCCACTCGCTTATGGCCATTTGTGTTTGTAACATTTACGCCGGGAGTCAGAACGCAGGTACAGAAGGTGAGTTCTAATACTGAACAGATACAAAGGAACAAACATGGGCCGCGTACTGTAACGTGAGAGAAGAACCAACAACACCTAAGGACTGATGACAACAGAGGGCTAAATAAAGGGGAAGCAATCAGGGAAGTGGTGAAGTCCAGGTGTGCCTAATGATGACACGCAGGTGTGCGTAATGAAGGTTGCCAGGACCGGTGGTTAGTAAACCGGCGACGTCGAGCGCCGGAGAGGGGGAGAGGGAATAGACGTGACAGTGGTATTGTGAATGAAACTGCTTTACTGTACTGGCTCAAAGCATTAGAGGTGACTGGGGACTGTTTTGACACAAAATGGCTGCAGTGCTTACATCACAAACCCAATTGTGTTAAAGCAAAAGCCTGATTCACCCAATAGCACTCTAGGAGGAGGGTTGGCAGAACCTTGTGTAGCTGAATCATGTGTGTTAGAGCACGGCTGGAGCAAAAGCCTGCTCAACGAGTAGCTCCAGCCCTGCAGTGTAGCATGTGTGGAGGAGTGATAGTTGTATACCTTCAGTATGTTAAGAGCTCCTATCAACAGTATTCTACAGCTTCACGGCTCTACCAGCCTGAGGATAGTAGAGCTGCATCAAACACTACCACCTCCACTCTCAAACCCCTACACACCCCTTCCTGGTTGGAAATAGAGACGTGTGTGTGTGTGTGTGTGTGTGTGTGTGTCCATCTCGCTCTCTGTGTGGGTGTGTTAAACGGAGTGTACAGCGTGTGTGTGTGTTCTTCTGTACGTGAGTGTGTGTGCGTGTGAGTATGTGAGAGGTGCAGGGAACTTGTCTTTGTGATTCAGGCCCTATCTAAATCCAGATCGTTTCTTTGTGACAGCTTCAATGAGAGAAGAAGAGTGGAAGAGAAGGCTCAAAGAGACCAACTTACATAACAGCAGGAACAGTCACAGACTCCAGACCTCGCATAGTGCCCACCTTGCAGCAAACATCACCGCTGTAACCCTACCGTTGTATTGTACTGTTGTAGAAGGATTAAAGCACAAATATATAATAAAGATCTATTATGTTCATTGAAGCCTTGCTGATATCAGTAGTTTAGTTGTCAATTCAAACAGTCCCCATATAACAGCTGCATGCCATGAAAACCTAATGACAACCACGTTGACAGTATGAGAGAGTGTCTATTTTTCATCTGTTGGTAATTGTCATGAGCTACACGTGATGTACACATATAGAATGATGCTTATGGATTGACAGCTACGTTACCTAGGTGATCGCTATCACACACACAGTATGGTTTCAAACGACACTGTGTGGTCACGACAAACTGACAGACGTGTTTGATACTGACAATATGAGGATGTTTCTGTGTTAATCTCATTGTGTTATGGGGACAGCCCACTCTCCTCCTTCTCCCTCCCTCTACCACCTCTCCATATCCCTCTCTCTCTCTTTCCCTCCCTTTCTCTCTCTCTCCCTCCCTCCTTTCCATCCATTCCTTCCCTCGTCTACCTCTCTCTCTCTCTCTCTCTCTCTCTCTCTCTCTCTCTCTCTCTCTCTCTCTCTCTCTCTCTCTCTCTCTCTCTCTCTCTCTCTCTCTCTCTCTCTCTCTCTCTCTCTCTCTCTCTCTCTCTCTCTCTGTCTGTCCCTCTTGCCCCTCAGCATGTGCTGGTCAGCAGGCCTGCCAGTATTCCTTCCCTTCCGAATCATTAGGAATCAACCGGTTCCAGTCGGAACGTCCATCGGAAAGCCGGGATCGTCGGAGCGCACGCAGCTGCTCCCGGGATCCAACGGCAACTGGGGCAGAAAATCATGATCATCACAGTCATAATCACGGATCACTGTCTCTTTCTCTCTCTCTCTCTCTCTCTCTCTCTCTCTGTCTCTCTCGCTCTCGCTCTCTCTGTCTCTCTCGCTCTCTCTCTCTCGCTCTCTTTCTTCTCTCTCTCTCTCTCTTCTCTCTCTCTCTCTCTCTCTCTCGTCTCTCTCGTCTCTCCAACTCCCCACTGCCATTGGCAGAGACAGTGTAGAAGTCTGAGATGGTGTGTTGTGTGTGTCTGTGTTGATGACCATGCTAGTGAACACGTGTTTGTCTCTGTAAATGTGTGTGTGCATTCATGTGGGTGTGAATGCTAGTTCGCTCTCATGCAGATGTGTGCTTGTGTACAGTAGAGCCTTTCAGTTGATGCCTCCCCCAGCCCTCCCAATGCAGTCACAGCTGCAGGGCCCTACAGAGAGCCAGACAGGACAAACAGAACCCAGGGCCACGTCTAAATCACACCCTGTTCCCTATATACACTGTACCCCCTATTCCCTGTGGGCCCTGGTCTAAAGTAGTGTACTAAATAGGGAATGGAATAGAGTGCCATTTGAGACGCAGCCCAGGTGAATCCCACAGCCCTCCAAGACCCTAACGTTCTTATTCCTAATTACACTTTTAAATCATGTCATTAGTTAATTCAGTCTTAAACAGTCCACAGGTTTTAATAAAAAAATTAACCCACACAATCTTATATGGATTAGAAAAGTTGTTGTTGTTGAATTATATATTCTGTTGTTGTCTACTACCACTGAAGTAGAGAGTGCTACCTAACCACAGATCTAGGATCAGAACACCCTACTCTTAATCCCAGTCCCATTAGGGATGCAATCTGACTCTGGACCAGTGAATAGGAGGAATTTGTCCAAACGGGCCTAGAGACTCATCTGTTGCCAGACTCCCATCTGTTGTCCAGTTAGCTAGTGTGTGTGTGTGTGTGTTTGTGTGTGTTCGTGTTAGAGATGCCGGTCATTCAGTCACACTGACTCTCTAGCACCTGCTACTGTTCTGTCCTCCACAGGGAGGTGTGTTTGTGTGCCTTTGTGTGCGTGTGTGTCTACATGCATGTGTCTCCTGAGTGGCGCAGTGGTCTAAGGCACTGTGCCACTAGAGATCCTGGTTCGAATCCAGGCTCTGTCGCAGCCGGCCGCGACCGGGAGACTCATGGGCGGCGCACAATTGGCCCAGCGTCGTCCAGGGTAGGGCAGGGAATGGCCGGCAGGGATGTAGCTCAGTTGATAGAGCATGGCGTTTGCAACGCCAGGGTTGTGGGTTCGATTCCCACGGGGGGCCAGTATAAAAAATAATATATATGTATTCACTAACTGTAAGTCGCTCTGGATAAGAGTGTCTGCTAAATGACTAAAATGTAAATGTATGTGTGTGTGCAGTTCACATGCAGACATTTGTATGTATGTTTGTGTCAAATCAAATCAAGATGTTATTAGTCACATGCTTGGTAAACAACAGGTGTAGACTAACAGTGAAATGTTTACTGACGGGCCGTTCCCAACAATGCAGAGAGATTTTTTTTTTGAAATAATAGAAAAGTAAAACATGTAATAATCAAAGTAATAATAGATACATAATGAGTAATGATAACTTGGCTATATACACGGGGTACCAGTACCGAGTTGATGTGCAGGGGTACGAGGTAATTGAGGTAGATATGTACATAAAATGAGGAATAAAGTGACAGATGGTCAACAGTAGCTGCAGCGTATGTGATGAGTCAAAAAAGTGAGCGCAAAAAGAGTCAATGAAGACTGTTTAGCAGTCTTATAGTTTGGGGATAGAAGCTGTTCAGGGTCCTGTTGGTTCCAGAATTGGTGCATCGGTACTGCTCTCCATGCTGTAGCAGAGAAAACAGTCTATGACTTGGGTGGCTGGTGTCAATGAAAATTTTTAGGGCCTTCCTCTGACAGCGCCTGGTATAGAGATCCTAGATGGCAGGGAGCTCAGCCCCAGTGATGTACTGGGCCGTACGCACTACCCTCTGTAGCGCCTTGCGGTCGGATGCCAAGCAGTTGCCATACCAAGCGGTGATGCAGCCAGTCAAGATGCTCTCGATGGTGCAGCTGTATAGCTTTTTGAGGATCTGAGGGCCCTTGTGAAATATGTTCAGCCTCCTGAGGGGTAAGAGGTGTTGTCATGCCCTCTTCACGACTGTGTTGGTGTGTGTAGACCATGATAAATCCTTATTGATGTGGACACCGAGGAACTTGAAGCTCTCGACCCGCTCCACCACAGCACCATCAATGTGAATGGGGGTGTGCTCGGCCCTCCATTTCCAGCAGTCCACGATCAGCTCCTTTGTCTTGGTGACGTTGAGGAAGAGGTTGTTGTCCTGGTGCCATGCTACCAGGTCTCTGACCTCCTCCCTGTAGGCTGTCTCATCGTTGTTGTGTCATCGGCAAACTTAATGATGGTGTTGGATTCGTGCGCGGCCACTCAGGGTGTACAGGAGGGGACTAAGCACGCATCCCTGAGGGGCCTCCATGTTGAGGGTCAACGTGGTGCGTGTTGTTGCCTACCCTCACCACCTGGGGGCGCCCAGCCAGGAAGTCCAGGATTCAGTTGTAGAGGGAGGTGTTCAGTCCCAGGGTCCTTAGCTTTGTGATGAGCTTGGAGGGCAGGCACTTTGGTGTTGAACACTGAGCTGTAGTCAATGAACAGCATTCTCACATAGGTGTTCCTCTTGGTCCAGGTGGGAAAGTGCAGTGTGGAGTACAATAGAGATTGCGTCATCTGTGGATCTGTTGGGGCTGTATGCGAATTGGAGTGGGTCCAGGGTGTATGGGATGATGGTATTGATGTGAGCCATGACCAGCCTTTCAAAGCATTTAATTGCTACAGATTTGAGTGCTACGGGGCAATAGTCATTTAGATAGGTTACCTTGACGTTCTTGGGCAAAGGGACTAGGGTGGTCTTCTTGAAACATGTAGGTATATGAGTACATTTTCCAGCTGGTCAGCGCATGCTCTGAGTACGCGTCCTGGTAATCCCTCTGGCCCTACGGCCTTGTGAATGTTAACTCTTACTCACATTGGCTACGGAGAGCGTGATCATTCAGTCGTCCTGAACAGCTGGTGCTCTCACGCATGGTTCAGTGTTGCTTGCCTCGAAGCGAGCATAGAAGGCATTTACCTCATCTGGTAGGCTCGCATCACTGGGCAGCTTGCGGCTGGGTTTCCCTTGTAATCCGTGATAGTTTGCAAGCCCTGCCACATCCGATGAGTGTCAGAGCCGGTGTAGTAGGATACAATCTTAGTCAGTTATTGACGCTTTACCTGTTTGATGATGCGTGTGTCTTTTTCTCTGAACGGGCACAGGATGTACCTCTCATCAGCTCTACCCACTGACCGACCATGCAGTATCTATCTTAAACAATTACATAACAACTTTGTCTAATAAGTCCCTTTAAAGCCGCCCTGTCAGTTGTTTTGTTACATTAAATTCTTCAAGAATCAATGGCTATGTATCATTCATTGAAAAGTTCCAATGTGTTGTAAAAATCGCAGACCATCGCTTTAAAGGGGTATTCACTGAAGATGTGATTTACACTGTTTCATACTGATAATGAATGCAGTGCACCTTACACAGCACACACACACACAGTGTACTGACACAGTGTGTAAATCTGGAGCGTTGACAGTATTGCAGTTGCTTGGACACTTGCTAATTATCAAATGGCCTGAGAGTGATGAAGTGTTTTAGTGTAGCCTCTAAATCCTCCAGCATTAACCCATGAAACACACACACACAGCACTCACACATTCTCACACACACACCGCACTCACACACTCACACACACACAAGCACACACTCACACACACACAGCACTCACACCCTCTCACACACACACCACACTCACACACGCACACACACACTCACACACACACACAAGAACACACTCACACACACACAGCACTAACACACTCACACACTCACACACACACACACACTCACACACTCACACACTCACACACACACAAAACACTCACAAACTCACACACACACACAAGCACACACACACACACACTGTGTGTTTGAGTGTGTGTGTCACCAGTGTGTGTGTGTCTGCGTGTCACCCAGAAGTAAATACAACCCCCTGGTGACAGGGCAGATGCTTGCATCGAAACGCGCACACACACACACACACACACACACACAATGTTTGTTACTTCGCGTTGTGCGATTGCTTTCATTTCAATTCAGTTGGTTTAGTTTTCCTCTCACTGTTTGATCCAGAAGGTCACCCTATGCCAGTCTATTATCAGGTCATTGGTTAGAATATATAGACTCTATTATCAGGTCATTGGTTAGAATATATAGACTATATTATCAAGTCATTGGTTAGAATATACCAGTCTATTATCAGGTCATTGGTTAGCACATACCAGTCTATTATCAGGTCATTGGTTAGAATATACCAGTCTATTATCAGGTCATTGGTTAGAATATACCAGTCTATTATCAGGTCATTGGTTAGAATATACCAGTCTATTATCAGGTCATTGGTTAGAATATATAGACTCTATTATCAGGTCATTGGTTAGAATATACCAGTCTATTGTCAGGTCATTGGTTAGAATATACCAGTCTATTATCAGGTCATTGGTTAGAATATATAGACTCTATTATCAGGTCATTGGTTAGAATATATAGACTCTATTATCAGGTCATTGGTTAGAATATGCCAGTCTATTATCAGGTCATTGGTTAGAATATACCAGTCTATTATCAGGTCATTGGTTAGAATATACCAGTCTATTATCAGGTCATTGGTTAGAATATACCAGTCTATTATCAGGTCATTGGTTAGAATATATAGACTCTATTATCAGGACATTGGTTAGAATATATAGACTATATTATCAGGTCATTGGTTAGAATATACCAGTCTAGTATCAGGTCATTGGTTAGAATATATAGACTATTATCAGGTCATTGGTTAGAATATACCAGTCTATTATCAGGTCATTGGTTAGAATATACCAGTCTATTATCAGGTCATTGGTTAGAATATATAGACTCTATTATCAGGTCATTGGTTAGAATATACCAGTCTAGTATCAGGTCATTGGTTAGAATATATAGACTATTATCAGGTCATTGGTTAGAATATACCAGTCTATATCAGGTCATTGGTTAGAATATACCAGTCTATTATCAGGTTATTGGTTAGAATATATAGACTCTAGTATCAAGTCATTGGTTAGAATATATAGACTCTATTATCAGGTCATTGGTTAGAATATACCAGTCTATTATCAGGTCATTGGTTAGAATATACCAGTCTATTATCAGGTCATTGGTTAGAATATATAGACTCTATTATCAGGTCATTGGTTAGAATATACCAGTCTATTATCAGGTCATTGGTTAGAATATATAGACTCTATTATCAGGTCATTGGTTAGAATATATAGACTCTATTATCAGGTCATTGGTTAGAATATATAGACTCTATTATCAGGTCATTGGTTAGAATATACCAGTCTATTATCAGGTCATTGGTTAGAATATACCAGTCTATTATCAGGTCATTGGTTAGAATACATAGACTCTTTTATCAGGTCATTGGTTAGAATATATAGACTCTATTATCAGGTCATTGGTTAGAATATACCAGTCTATTATCAGGTCATTGGTTAGAATATACCAGTCTATTATCAGGTCATTGGTTAGAATATACCAGTCTATTATCAGGTCATTGGTTAGAATATATAGACTCTATTATCAGGACATTGGTTAGAATATATAGACTATATTATCAGGTCATTGGTTAGAATATACCAGTCTAGTATCAGGTCATTGGTTAGAATATATAGACTATTATCAGGTCATTGGTTAGAATATACCAGTCTATTATCAGGTCATTGGTTAGAATATACCAGTCTATTATCAGGTCATTGGTTAGAATATATAGACTCTATTATCAGGTCATTGGTTAGAATATACCAGTCTAGTATCAGGTCATTGGTTAGAATATATAGACTATTATCAGGTCATTGGTTAGAATATACCAGTCTATATCAGGTCATTGGTTAGAATATACCAGTCTATTATCAGGTTATTGGTTAGAATATATAGACTCTAGTATCAAGTCATTGGTTAGAATATATAGACTCTATTATCAGGTCATTGGTTAGAATATACCAGTCTATTATCAGGTCATTGGTTAGAATATACCAGTCTATTATCAGGTCATTGGTTAGAATATATAGACTCTATTATCAGGTCATTGGTTAGAATATACCAGTCTATTATCAGGTCATTGGTTAGAATATATAGACTCTATTATCAGGTCATTGGTTAGAATATATAGACTCTATTATCAGGTCATTGGTTAGAATATATAGACTCTATTATCAGGTCATTGGTTAGAATATACCAGTCTATTATCAGGTCATTGGTTAGAATATACCAGTCTATTATCAGGTCATTGGTTAGAATACATAGACTCTTTTATCAGGTCATTGGTTAGAATATATAGACTCTATTATCAGGTCATTGGTTAGAATATACCAGTCTATTATCAGGTCATTGGTTGGAATATACCAGTCTATTATCAGGTAATTGGTTAGAATATATAGACTCTATTATCAGGTCATTGGTTGGAATATACCAGTCTATTATCAGGTCATTGGTTAGAATATACCAGTCTATTATCAGGTCATTGGTTAGAATATACCAGTCTATTATCAGGTCATTGGTTAGAATATATAGACTCTTTTATCAGGTCATTGGTTAGAATATATAGACTCTATTATCAGGTCATTGGTTAGAATATACCAGTCTATTATCAGGTGATTGGTTAGAATATATAGACTCTATTATCAGGTCATTGGTTAGAATATATATACTCTATTATCAGGTCATTGGTTAGAATATACCAGTCTATTATCAGGTCATTGGTTAGAATATACTAGTCTATTATCAGGTCATTGGTTAGAATATACCAGTCTATTATCAGGTCATTGGTTAGAATATATAGACTCTATTATCAGGTCATTGGTTAGAATATACCAGTCTATTATCAGGTCATTGGTTAGAATATACCAGTCTATTATCAGGTCATTGGTTAGAATATAACAGTTTATTATCAGGTCATTGGTTAGAATATATAGACTCTTTTATCAGGTCATTGGTTAGAATATATAGACTCTATTATCAGGTCATTGGTTAGAATATACCAGTCTATTATCAGGTCATTGGTTAGAATATATAGACTATATTATCAGGTCATTGGTTAGAATATATAGACTCTATTATCAGGTCATTGGCTAGAATATATAGACTCTATTATCAGGTCATTGGTTAGAATATACCAGTCTATTATCAGGTCATTGGTTAGAATATACCAGTCTATTATCAGGTCATTGGTTAGAATATATAGACTCTATTATCAGGTCATTGGTTAGAATATACCAGTCTATTATCAGGTCATTGGTTAGAATATACCAGTCTATTATCAGGTCATTGGTTAGAATATACCAGTCTATTATCAGGTCATTGGTTAGAATATACCAGTCTATTATCAGGTCATTGGTTAGAATATATAGACTCTATTATCAGGTCATTGGTTAGAATATACCAGTCTATTATCAGGTCATTGGTTAGAATACACCAGTCTATTATCAGGTCATTGGTTAGAATATAACAGTCTATTATCAGGTCATTGGTTAGAATATATAGACTCTTTTATCAGGTCATTGGTTAGAATATATAGACTCTATTATCAGGTCATTGGTTAGAATATACCAGTCTATTATCAGGTCATTGGTTAGAATATAACAGTCTATTATCAGGTCATTGGTTAGAATATATAGACTCTTTTATCAGGTCATTGGTTAGAATATATAGACTCTATTATCAGGTCATTGGTTAGAATATACCAGTCTATTATCAGGTCATTGGTTAGAATATATAAACTATATTATCAGGTCATTGGCTAGAATATATAGACTCTATTATCAGGTCATTGGTTAGAATATATATACTCTATTATCAGGTCATTGGTTAGAATATACCAGTCTATTATCAGGTCATTGGTTAGAATATACTAGTCTATTATCAGGTCATTGGTTAGAATATACCAGTCTATTATCAGGTCATTGGTTAGAATATATAGACTCTATTATCAGGTCATTGGTTAGAATATACCAGTCTATTATCAGGTCATTGGTTAGAATATACCAGTCTATTATCAGGTCATTGGTTAGAATATAACAGTCTATTATCAGGTCATTGGTTAGAATATATAGACTATTTTATCAGGTCATTGGTTAGAATATATAGACTCTATTATCAGGTCATTGGTTAGAATATACCAGTCTATTATCAGGTCATTGGTTAGAATATATAGACTATATTATCAGGTCATTGGTTAGAATATATAGACTCTATTATCAGGTCATTGGTTAGAATATACCAGTCTATTATCAGGTCATTGGTTAGAATATATAGACTCTATTATCAGGTCATTGGCTAGAATATATAGACTCTATTATCAGGTCATTGGTTAGAATATACCAGTCTATTATCAGGTCATTGGTTAGAATATACCAGTCTATTATCAGGTCATTGGTTAGAATATATAGACTCTATTATCAGGTCATTGGTTAGAATATACCAGTCTATTATCAGGTCATTGGTTAGAATATACCAGTCTATTATCAGGTCATTGGTTAGAATATACCAGTCTATTATCAGGTCATTGGTTAGAATATACCAGTCTATTATCAGGTCATTGGTTAGAATATATAGACTCTATTATCAGGTCATTGGTTAGAATATACCAGTCTATTATCAGGTCATTGGTTAGAATACACCAGTCTATTATCAGGTCATTGGTTAGAATATAACAGTCTATTATCAGGTCATTGGTTAGAATATATAGACTCTTTTATCAGGTCATTGGTTAGAATATATAGACTCTATTATCAGGTCATTGGTAAGAATATACCAGTCTATTATCAGGTCATTGGTTAGAATATATAGACTATATTATCAGGTCATTGGTTAGAATATATAGACTCTATTATCAGGTCATTGGTTAGAATATACCAGTCTATTATCAGGTCATTGGTTAGAATATATAGACTCTATTATCAGGTCATTGGCTAGAATATATAGACTCTATTATCAGGTCATTGGTTAGAATATACCAGTCTATTATCAGGTCATTGGATAGAATATACCAGTCTATTATCAGGTCATTGGTTAGAATATATAGACTCTATTATCAGGTCATTGGTTAGAATATACCAGTCTATTATCAGGTCATTGGTTAGAATATACCAGTCTATTATCAGGTCATTGGTTAGAATATAACAGTCTATTATCAGGTCATTGGTTAGAATATATAGACTCTTTTATCAGGTCATTGGTTAGAATATATATACTCTATTATCAGGTCATTGGTTAGAATATATAGACTATATTATCAGGTCATTGGTTAAAATATATAGACTCTATTATCAGGTCATTGGTTAGAATATACCAGTCTATTATCAGGTCATTGGTTAGAATATATAGACTCTATTATCAGGTCATTGGCTAGAATATATAGACTCTATTATCAGGTCATTGGTTAGAATATACCAGTCTATTATCAGGTCATTGGATAGAATATACCAGTCTATTATCAGGTCATTGGTTAGAATATATAGACTCTATTATCAGGTCATTGGTTAGAATATACCAGTCTATTATCAGGTCATTGGTTAGAATATACCAGTCTATTATCACGTCATTGGTTAGAATATACCAGTCTATTATCAGGTCATTGGTTAGAATATACCAGTCTATTATCAGGTCATTGGTTAGAATATATAGACTCTATTATCAGGTCATTGGTTAGAATATACCAGTCTATTATCAGGTCATTGGTTAGAATACACCAGTCTATTATCAGGTCATTGGTTAGAATATAACAGTCTATTATCAGGTCATTGGTTAGAATATATAGACTCTTTTATCAGGTCATTGGTTAGAATATATAGACTCTATTATCAGGTCATTGGTTAGAATATACCAGTCTATTATCAGGTCATTGGTTAGAATATATAGACTATATTATCAGGTCATTGGTTAGAATATATAGACTCTATTATCAGGTCATTGGTTAGAATATACCAGTCTATTATCAGGTCATTGGTTAGAATATATAGACTCTATTATCAGGTCATTGGCTAGAATATATAGACTCTATTATCAGGTCATTGGTTAGAATATACCAGTCTATTATCAGGTCATTGGATAGAATATACCAGTCTATTATCAGGTCATTGGTTAGAATATATAGACTCTATTATCAGGTCATTGGTTAGAATATACCAGTCTATTATCAGGTCATTGGTTAGAATATACCAGTCTATTATCAGGTCATTGGTTAGAATATAACAGTCTATTATCAGGTCATTGGTTAGAATATATAGACTCTTTTATCAGGTCATTGGTTAGAATATATATACTCTATTATCAGTTCATTGGTTAGAATATATAGACTATATTATCAGGTCATTGGTTAGAATATATAGACTCTATTATCAGGTCATTGGTTAGAATATACCAGTCTATTATCAGGTCATTGGTTAGAATATATAGACTCTATTATCAGGTCATTGGCTAGAATATATAGACTCTATTATCAGGTCATTGGTTAGAATATACCAGTCTATTATCAGGTCATTGGATAGAATATACCAGTCTATTATCAGGTCATTGGTTAAAATATATAGACTCTATTATCAGGTCATTGGTTAGAATATACCAGTCTATTATCAGGTCATTGGTTAGAATATACCAGTCTATTATCAGGTCATTGGTTAGAATATAACAGTCTATTATCAGGTCATTGGTTAGAATATATAGACTCTTTTATCAGGTCATTGGTTAGAATATATATACTCTATTATCAGGTCATTGGTTAGAATATATAGACTATATTATCAGGTCATTGGTTAGAATATATAGACTCTATTATCAGGTCATTGGTTAGAATATATAGACTCTATTATCAGGTCATTGGGTAGAATATACCAGTCTATTATCAGGTCATTGGTTAGAATATATAGACTCTATTATCAGGTCATTGGGTAGAATATACCAGTCTATTATCAGGTCATTGGTTAGAATATATAGACTCTATTATCAGGTCATTGGGTAGAATATACCAGTCTAGTATCTGGTCATTCGAACAAACTAAATAAAATATCAATAAATCAATAAAACAACAACATACATTTCTGATAACAGCACTCAGATGTGGCCTCCTGAAACACCAGGGCTGCATTCCAAATGCCACCCTATTCCCTATATAGTGCACTACTTTTGACGAGAGCACTACTGTATTGCACTAAATAGGAAATTGGTTGCCATTTAGGATGAACCCCCGGTTGGAAGTGAGGGTCAGAGAACAACATTATCATTGTCTATTTCCAGATGGAAGTTGAACATGGCTGTTGAGATAAAAATCACAGGAAATGATAGCTTGTCATTCTGTACATCAGTCTGGACATCACGCAGATGTGAAAGCTCTATGGGGATTGTGTGTGTGTGTGTGTGTGTGTGTGTGTGTGTGTCTGTGTGTGTGTCTGTGTGTGTGTGAGTGTGTGTGTGTGTGTGTGTGTGTGTGTGTGTGTGTGTGTGTGTGTGTGTGTGTGTGTGTGTGTGTGTGTGTATGTGTATGTGTATGTGTCTGTGTCTGTGTCTGTGTCTGTGTCTGTGTCTGTGTCTGTGTCTGTGTCTGTGTGTGTGTGTGTGTGTGTGTGTGTGTGTGTGTGTGTGTGTGTGTCACAAGTCAGTCATTTTCCCAACAACAGGAAGAGAAATAAAACCTGTACAGCAGGATGAAAAACTTCATAAGAATAACATGATAGTAATAACATGATAATAATAACATGATAGTAATAACATGATAGTAATAACATGATATTAATAACATGATAGTAATAACATGATAATAATAACATGATAATAATAACATGATAATAATAACATGATAGTAATAACATTATAATAATAACATGATAGTAATAACATAATAATAACATGGTAATAATAACATGATAGTAATAACATTATAATAATAACATGATAATAATAACATGATAGTAATAACATAATAATAACATGATAGTAATAACATGGTAGTAATAACATGATATTAATAACATGATAGTAATAACATGATAATAATAACATGATAATAATAACATGATAGTAATAACATTATAATAATAACATTATAATAATAACATGATAGTAATAACATTATAATAATAACATGGTAATAATAACATGATAGTAATAACATGATAATAATAACATGATAATAATAAGATGATAGTAATAACATTATAATAATAACACGGTAATAATAACATGATAGTAATAACATTATAATAATAACATGGTTATAATAACATGATAGTAATAACATGATAATAATAACATGATAATAATAACATGATAGTAATAACATTATAATAATAACATGGTAATAATAGCATGGTAATAATAACATTATAATAATATCATTATAATATTGCCATGGTCAAAAGTAGGGCATTCCATAGGGCAGAGATCATCGACTAGTTTCAGCCGCAGGCCAATTATTCTCTTGAGCGGATGGTCAGGGGGACAGAACATAATTACAAATAATTTGCAGACTGCAAATTGACTAAAACATAATAATTTCAAACCTTGCTTACATTTTTATTCTATCGCATACACATCTCTATTATCCGTGGGAATATTTTGAAACAGATTTCCAAAATGTATATCACTTGGAGCTGATTTGCTGCTGTTTTTAAAGTATTTTATGTCCAACAATAAAACATATTTTTTATATTTTTTGCTCAGAAAACTTGGCGGGCCAAATAAAATCACCCGCGGGCCAAATTCTGCTGGGGTGCCACCAGTTGGGGAACCCTGCAATAGGGAATAAGGTGCCCATTGAGAGAGAGAGAGAGAGAGAGTGTGTGTGTGTGTGTGTGAGAGAGAGAGAGAGAGTTCTGACTCAGCTAAAGCTACCCTCTGCCAGGCTCTTAACAGCAGTGAGAGAGCAACAGTTTATATGATTACAGCTATCTATAAATCTAGCCCATCCCATTCCAGCCCATCCCAGACAGTATTTAATACTGAAAGACAAACCAGGGCTGGGCTCGTCAATGCCATTTACATTTACATTCCAGAGATTAATTCAAAATAATTTATTGAATTGACAACAGCCCATCATTTTGTACGATTGTTTTTTTTTTAAACACATGAACTGAGTTGTTTGTGTGTGTTGGGCTGGGGCTGGGTTCCCTCAGGGCAGGGTCTGTCAGCTTCAACATGACTGATGAGAACTGTGGTCCAATAGAAACGTCCGTGCCGAGACGATCCAAAGCGTTAAATTGTCCTCACGAAAGTGTTTGTATTTAATTAGTGTGTGTATGTGTGTATATGTGTGTGTGTGTGTAGAGTGGTACCCCTTGCTGTTACCCCCAGCTGTTGTTAGTCCACTCTTAATTAGCAGATAGAGAGAGAGAAAGAGAGAGAGAGAAAGAGAGAGAGAGAAACCGAGAGAGAGAGAGAGAGAGAGAGAGAGAGAGAGAGAGAGAGAGAGAGAGAGAGAGATTTATTTTCCCTTTTGTAGTTGAACTATTTGCACATCTTTATTCCTTTGGAACTTTTGTGAGTGTAATGTTTACTGTTCATGTTTTATTGTTTATTTCACTTTTGTTTATTATCTATTTCACTTGCTTTGGCAATGTAAACATATGTTTCCCATGCCAACAAAGCCCCTTGAATTTAAATTGAATTCAGAGAGAGAGAGAGAGAGAGAGAGAGAGAGAGAGAGAGAGAGAGAGAGAGAGAAACACAGAGAGAGAGATTTCCTTTGTCGGCCCAGCATGCGTTGTTTACGACTCTACTTCTCCCTTTAATAGCCAGAATGAATTAAACATGGCCCAAATGAAGCGGGGATAACTCCCTCCTCCTCTTAGCTATGCACTGTAGCCTACTGATTCACTATGCTGTTAACTCTCTCCCTGTAGTTAATGTACCAGACATATATTTTTCACTTCAGTTGAGCTAACATTGTGTTGTTGTTGACATCCAGCATGCATTCTATCCACAGCACAACATTCTATTTACAATGAGAATTCTAGTCAAATCTAACATTCTGTTGTTGGTGCGGCTAGCATGCATTTTATCCATAGCAAAGGTTATATTTCCCATGAACTGTATAGACGGTCTAGCTACTCTAAACTGTATTGCACTGTACCTCTATTTAGATTAGTGCACATGTTCTGAGAATCCACAGCACACCGGACATGATGAGCAGATAATGTCCATGTACCGTACAGCACCTCCCTGGAAAGTGGATTAAGTACAGGAGATATCTATCCAGGGTGTTTACAGACAGACAGTGGAAAATGATGTTCTCATATTCTGTTCACTCTCTTGTTGCATTCTGTTCTGTTCATGTATTGGTTGGTGGACTTCCAGACTTGTGGAATGTTAGCATTGAACATTCTACTCAAAACGAACATTCTGTTGCTGTTGACATCCAGCATGCATTCGAGTGATTCTACCCACTGCACACAATCATATTTACCATCAACCTTCTATTCACTGCTAACATTCCATTTACAGCATACTAACATTCCACAAGTCTGGAAGTCCACCAACCAATACATGAACAGAAGAGAATACAACAAGAGAGGGAACAGAATATGAGAACATCATTTTCCACTGTCTGTCTGTAAACACCCTGGATAGATATCTCCTGTACTTAATCCACTTTCCAGGGAGGTGCTGTACGGTACATGGACATTATCTGCTCATCATGTCCGGTGTGCTGTGGATTCTCAGAACATGTGCACTAATCTAAATAGAGGTACAGTCCAATACAGTTTAGAGTAGCTAGACCGTCTATACAGTTAATGGTACTTTAGGAGTGCCAGTAAAACCAGTTGAGATGAGAACACGGTTCTATACGGAGGTATACTCCATGAGATCTAAGCACTCATAACCACATCTTGCTGAGTCCTGGGCCCTGGCCAGCTGTGTTCCCGTCTGTCACAGACCATACTCCATATTACTGGTAACATTCAGCAGATGTTAAGTTGATAATAATGTGGGTGCTTATATTTGTCCTGTTTCACACATGTACAAGTATTTCTGTGTGAAATTGATTACATTTTTTTTTGTGTGCATATCCTAACTCCCCCTGTGACACCCTCGGAGAATGGGGTCAGGGTTAGCCATTATCAATGGCGACCCTGGAGCAATTAGGATTAAGTGCCTTGCTCAAGGGCACAGTGACAGATTTGTCACCTTGTCGGCTCGGGGAATTGAGCTAGCGAGTTTTCGGTTGCTGGCCCAATGCTCTAACCACTAGGCTACCTGCCGTACAGGTAGGTTAGGGTTAGTCCTGTCAACCCACAGATCTATACTGTATCCCAGAGACATATATTACGAATTAATATATGACTCTGCTGTAGTCTAATGGTGCTTTGAAAGGTCCTGTAAATGGTTTATACTGTAGTCTAATGGTGCTTTAAAAGGTCCTGTAAATGGTTTATACTGTAGTCTAATGGTGCTTTGAAAGGTCCTGTAAATGGTCTATACTGTAGTCTAATGGTGCTTTAAAATGTCCTGTAAATGGTTTATGCTGTAGTCTAATGGTGCTTTGAAAGGTCCTGTAAATGGTTTATGCTGTAGTCTAATGGTGCTTTGAAAGGTCCTGTAAATGGTCTATACTGTAGTCTAATGGCGCTTTGAAAGGTCCTGTAAATGGTTTATACTGTAGTCTAATGGTGCTTTGAAAGGTCCTGTAAATGGTCTATACTGTAGTCTAATGGCGCTTTGAAAGGTCCTGTAAATGGTCAATACTGTAGTCTAATGGCGCTTTGAAAGGTCCTGTAAATGGTCTATACTGTAGTCTAATGGCGCTTTGAAAGGTCCTGTAAATGGTCTATACTGTAGTCTAATGGCGCTTTGAAAGGTCCTGTAAATGGTCTATACTGTAGTCTAATGGTGCTTTGAAAGGTCCTGTAAATGGTTTATACTGTAGTCTAATGGTGCTTTGAAAGGTCCTGTAAATGGTCTATACTGTAGTCTAATGGTGCTTTGAAAGGTCCTGTAAATGGTCTATACTGTAGTCTAATGGTGCTTTAAAAGGTCCTGTAAATGGTCTATACTGTAGTCTAATGGCGCTTTGAAAGGTCCTGTAAATGACGCTAATGATTTAAGAGACGGGTCCTTCGTTACATCGGATAACGTGTGAAGTTACACTGACTGGGGATTTACTGCCATAGGGATTCTCACTGCTTGTAAAACCGTGTGTGTGTGTGTGTGTGTGTGTGTGGGTGTGGTGTGTGGTGTGTGTCAGTGGCCCCTTTAGGTCACTGGTGGTCCTGGGTCATTTCTCATTAAAATGTGACTGGTGATTCCTGAAGGGATGGTTTTGTAAAATGTGTAGGCTACAATTAGGCTATGAAAAATGAATCCTACATAGTATATTTTAGTCTGGGTCAATAAGTGGATGATAAGGTCAACGGGGGTCTGTAAAGTGAGGAAAGGGTGAATACAATAGGCGATATCCAGGTACTAATTTAACCCTACAATAATTGTACTTAATAGGCAATCAATAGGCAACAACCTTGGGAATATTAGGCTATAATGTAGACTAATATAACTAGTCCGTAGGAACCATTTGGCTATAGCCTACTAATGAGTTAGAAAGATGACATTGACCAAATTCTACAACTTTTGTTGGCTACTGTATTGTACACTCAAAAAATTAGGGGTTCAACAAGGGTTCTTCTACGATCCTCAAAGTTCTTCGAAGAACCTTAGGGTTCTTGGCACTGAAAATTGCCCCAAAATGGTTTGTCCAAGAACCCCATAGGAGGTGGGGTTCATCGAGGAACCTCCTTAGTTGGTAGGGGTTCTTGCAGGAACCTAACTGCCCAACTGAAACATTTTGATTTTAATTTGAAAGCACAGCAGTTGCAGGCACTTAACTCAACAATGTAAAGATCTCCTCAATGTAAGGTAGGGTTTGTCCCTTATATGATACATTGATATTGTTTTATGATGATTACATCTATCTTTTCATATTTGTGCAAATCTTTCTAAAACAGAAAATGGACACAATTCAATGGATATCAATCAACAAAGAGGTAAGAATATGTAGGCTATAAGAATATGTTGAAGGCTAGCTGTGTTGGGTGCAGATGAATGAACTGCTCACTTTTGTGTCTGTAGGTATACAGACGAGGAGGCATACAAAGGTATGTCAATTGGTATTGGTATGTTATGCAGATCACATTTACCATCCTCCTCCCTTACCTCTTCAATGAATATCCCATAGGCCTCTACATTATGGACAAGGTATGTGTATGAAAACCCTTCTGAAAACAATTTGTTTCATTCACATTCACCACATAAACCACGGTATGAATACTGCTGTGTGCATGTTTTGCTAATCATCTGTATAATTACTCTTTTTTTGATTCACAGACTTCACCCTCCCTACACCTCTGATGAATATAACAGGAAACCTGTTCGATCACCATGCACTGCAAAAATCATTCTGGCTATGAATACGGAGAACATCAACACATTAACATCAACACGCCAGAGGATATACCCATTGGACTTGGTGCTCTGCTGGGAGTTTACCTCATATTTGGATTTTTTTATTCTGCTTTGTCACTGAAATTATATGAAACACTGAGAACTAAAATATTGTGTTATTGTTGTTATTGTTATGTGTATTATTATTATTATTATTATTATTATTATTATTATTATTATTATTATTATTATTAATACTAATAATAACAGGGGAGGGGGGTAGTTCAAAAATGAACCCCAAAAGGTTCTTCAAAAGGTTCTTCGGGGATCCATTGAAAGGGGTTATTTGAAGAACCTTTTTAAAGGTAGCTTAGTGGGTAAGAGCATTGTGCCAGTAACCGAAAGGTCGCTGGTTCTAATCCCCGAGCCGACTAGGTGAAAAAATCTGTCGATGTGCCCTTAATCAAGGCACTTAACCCTAATTGCTCCTGTAAGTCGCTCTGGATAAGAGCGTCTGCTAAATGACTAAAATGTAAATGTAAATGTAAAGGGTCCTTCAAAGAACTTATAGTGGTTCCCCCACAGTTTCAATTTGAAGAACCCTTAAATGATACTCCAGGATCCTTTTCTTTTTAGATTGTAGGCTAGTGCGTGATAGTCTACCCCGGAGGAGTAAGATCTCCATTCTACCCCGGTACCGCCATATTCCTCCGTTATTATAGAACACACATACGCCACCCGCTCCCCCTGTCTCCATCACATTCCGCCGTCTCTCCTCCCTCATCCGCCGCTGGCCAGCCCCCCCTACCGAACACCGAATTTTGAGCGCGTGCACTAGGTCGGCTTGCTCGAGCATCCACACCGGGACACAAATGGAAACCCTTAGGGGAAACTCACAAATAAGAAGTCCTGCCCCGGTAAAACAGTCGTTGTCGGACAAAATGGATCAACAATAGCGTCGTTTTCTTCCCGTCCTTCCTTCATAATTTAGTCGTTACATCGTTCCGAAGCGGGCAACGCGCGTCCCGTAGTTACACCAGTCTAGGCTACCGACCGACTGATTATTGTTCACCTGCGAAGTGCTACGGACGGATTTGTGTACGCAGAAGATGATATAACGCACATTGAAGACGACCTGAACGGGAACGTGTAACTGGAGCCGCGCGAAGAAGGAGCATGAAGTTTGCGGTTGCAGTGTTGTGGCTGTTGTGGTTGTCGGTCGGCGACGCCACTATTGAAGGTAGGCAGAAGGGATACGATGCGCTTCATAGTCAACGCTACAGAAACTGCAGGGCCTAATATACAGCGGTTTGAGTGAAATCCTTTTCTATGTGAATGGATTGTTGTTCTATATAGCCAGCTTGACGTGTAGCCTACCCGGCAGTGTCCACTTTGCAATCAGATAGACCTTATTGATTTGATTTCAAACGGGACACCGTGAACCGTTAGACAGAACCGTCCCATTCTCTCCCACCAATGCAGTGCCAATAAACCGTTAGGTTTATCCGTTAGATCAAGTGAAGCAAATGTTATGTAGGCTATACAAGCTACAGAAAATGATTTATTTAACGGGTGGGTGTGTAGCGCCATCCTGGGTCGAGTGAAGGACTCGTCCCCCTTGATTACAAAACAAAAACAATAACAAACTAACAAATCAACAATTAATAGGCAGCGTACAGCTATTGCCGATCCTAAGTTAAAAATGAGTCTACCTACTGTTGTGTTGCTTGACTCAAGCCATGCGTTACATAAAGACAGTGCTACACATTGTCTGCATAGTTTATATCAGGCCCATGTGACAATATGGAGGGGTTGGGCTCAGTTCACTTCTCTATTCAGTCCACTCAGCGTTATCTGTGTGTGTGTTATCTATCGTTCTTCTATAGTGTAGTAGACTGTATTACACACAGTAACAGATAGATGGTATATGATATATTGTAACATACAGTAACAGATAGATTGGATATGATATATTGTAACACACAGTAACAGATAGAAATACTGCTAGGAAACAGTACAGTATAGATACAGTATACTGCTAGGAAACAGTACAGTATAGATACAGTATACTGCTAGGAAACAGTACAGTATAGATACAGTATACTGCTAGGAAACAGTACAGTATAGATACAGTATACTGCTAGGAAACAGTACAGTATAGATACAGTATACTGCTAGGAAACAGTACAGTATAGATACAGTATACTGCTAGGAAACAGTAGAGTATAGATACAGTATACTGCTAGGAGACAGTACAGTATAGATACAGTATACTGCTAGGAGACAGTACAGTATAGATACAGTATACTGCTAGGAAACAGTACAGTATAGATACAGTATACTGCTAGGAAACAGTACAGTATAGATACAGTATACTGCTAGGAAACAGTACAGTATAGATACAGTATACTGCTAGGAAACAGTAGAGTATAGATACAGTATACTGCTAGGAGACAGTACAGTATAGATACAGTATACTGCTAGGAGACAGTACAGTATAGATACAGTATACTGCTAGGAAACAGTACAGTATAGATACAGTATACTGCTAGGAAACAGTACAGTATAGATACAGTATACTGCTAGGAAACAGTAGAGTATAGATACAGTATACTGCTAGGAAACTGTAGGGTATAGATACAGTATACTGCTAGGAAACTGTAGGGTATAGATACAGTATACTGCTAGGAAACAGTACAGTATAGATACAGTATACTGCTAGGAAACTGTAGGGTATAGATACAGTATACTGCTAGGAAACAGTACAGTATAGATACAGTATACTGCTAGGAAACAGTACAGTATAGATACAGTATACTGCTAGGAAACAGTAGAGTATAGATACAGTATACTGCTAGGAGACAGTACAGTATAGATACAGTATACTGCTAGGAAACAGTGCAGTATAGATACAGTATACTGATAGGAAACAGTACAGTATAGATACAGTATACTGCTAGGAAACAGTACAGTATAGATACAGTATACTGCTAGGAAACAGTACAGTATAGATACAGTATACTGCTAGGAAACAGTACAGTATAGATACAGTATACTGCTAGGAAACTGTACAGTATAGATACAGTATACTGCTAGGAAACAGTACAGTATAGATACAGTATACTGCTAGGAAACAGTAGAGTATAGATACAGTATACTGCTAGGAAACAGTACAGTATAGATACAGTATACTGCTAGGAAACAGTGCAGTATAGATACAGTATACTGCTAGGAAACTGTACAGTATAGATACAGTATACTGCTAGGAAGCTGTAGGGTATAGATACAGTATACTGCTAGGAAACAGTAGAGTATAGATACAGTATACTGCTAGGAGACAGTACAGTATAGATACAGTATACTGCTAGGAAACAGTAGAGTATAGATACAGTATACTGCTAGGAAGCTGTAGGGTATAGATACAGTATACTGCTAGGAAACTGTAGGGTATAGATACAGTATACTGCTAGGAAACAGTAGAGTATAGATACAGTATACTGCTAGGAAGCTGTAGGGTATAGATACAGTATACTGCTAGGAAACTGTAGGGTATAGATACAGTATACTGCTAGGAAACTGTACAGTATAGATACAGTATACTGCTAGGAAACTGTAGGGTATAGATACAGTATACTGCTAGGAAACTGTAGGGTATAGATACAGTATACTGCTAGGAAACAGTACAGTATAGATACAGTATACTGCTAGGAAACTGTACAGTATAGATACAGTATACTGCTAGGAAACTGTAGGGTATAGATACAGTATACTGCTAGGAAACAGTACACTATAGATACAATATACTGCTAGGAAACAGTAGAGTATAGATACAGTATACTGCTAGGAAACAGTACAGTATAGATACAGTATACTGCTAGGAAACAGTAGAGTATAGATACAGTATACTGCTAGGAGACAGTACAGTATAGATACAGTATACTGCTAGGAAACAGTACAGTATAGATACAGTATACTGCTAGGAGACAGTACAGTATAGATACAGTATACTGCTAGGAAACAGTAGAGTATAGATACAGTATACTGCTAGGAAACAGTACAGTATAGATACAGTATACTGATAGGAGACAGTACAACCGAAACAGTCTGGCACAATGTGTGTACACACACACACACACACACAAACACATGTAAACATGCACACACACACACGCCTCAAGGGAGGATGAGAGATGAGGGATATGGTTAATCTTTTTGAAAAGTGTTACATTCCTCAGGGGTCCTTGTCCCTTTGCATTGTGGGTAAACAACAGTTGCGACAGAGAGGTTGAGTAGACCTAGAGGTCAAAGGTCTATATCTGGAGACCATCTGTGTGTGTGTGTTTTACGTCGTAGTGGACTGACCTTTTATAAACTCACAGTTACATCCACTGTCCATGGTGCTGAACTCTCCTATGTTTTACACTGCAGTAGACTGGCCTTTATACACTCACAGTTACATCCACTGTCCATGGTGCTGAACTCTCCTATGTTTTACACTGTAGTGGACTGACATTTTATAAACTCACAGTTACATCCACTGTCCATGGTGCTGAACTCTCCTATGTTTTACACTGTAGTAGACTGGCCTTTATACACTCACAGTTACATCCACTGTCCATGGTGCTGAACTCTCCTATGTTTTACAGTGCTTAGGCTATTTCTTCACTTTACAGACTCAGAAATGTTAACTATATGGCTGATTCTCTTAAAAGGGCAATCTGCAGTTGCGATATCCATCTTTGGATTTATACATTTTTAATATGTACCCATTGATTCTTGAAGAATATAACTTATAAATGCCTCATGAGCTTAGTTCTTCAGTCAGAACCCAAAAAAAGAAGCTTGTCCAGAGAGCTGATCCTAAGTTTGTTGTAAAATTAACTTTAACCCAGTCAGAGATTAAGTCTGAATTAAGCTCAACATCGCAATGGCCCACCTGGGTGATACATGGCTGCCATTTTGTGTCCCGCAAGGCCATGTCCCACATCAGCAGTATCACTGCGTGAGCTGACAAAACCCATTCATCTAATTGCAACTGGGAGAAGATGTGTTTTGCAATGAAAGGGTTAATTACTTCTCACGCTGACATGTAGCTGTGTTTCTATCTGTTCAGTTCTCCAGCACAGTGGCTGCATCCCAAATGATGCCCTCTTCCCTGTATTGCCCCATGAGGCTCTGTTCAAAGTAGTGTACTATGTAGTGAATAGGGGGCCATTAGGGGTGCGGACATTGTTTTAATCTCCCTTCTCGGTGGTAGGGAGCGCCATGGCTCTATTATGAGCAGATGGTGCCAGGGTCATGCGGCCGTACCATTGTGTGTCCCATGGGGGGGTGTGTGTGTGTGTAGACAAAGTTTCACTCAAACAAAGTTTCAGTCAAACTCCAAACACAGTCTCTGTCAAACAAAGCCTAGATGGTGAGAGACTGTAGATTCAACATCAGATTACACATCTAGACTTTGATATATGATGCAATGCAAAGCAATAACAGTCAGGCATTCAAGCATACACACACACACTTGAGGGAAATTTGGACAAGTCTTACTTACTAAAAGGTGTGTGTTGTTGATGGTGTGTATTTCCGTGCACTCTTCTATCTTTTCCTAATGTGATTCTTCAGTATCTTCTGATGCAGACCCATAGCTTTATACTATACTGCATATTATTGTTAATCTACTTAGAAACCCACAGCC
>NW_028160143.1:0-162956 GCF_964263955.1 Coregonus lavaretus
TCTCTCTCTCTCTTCCCCCCCTCCCCTCCCTTCCCCCAAAGGCGTTATTGGCATGGGAAACGTGTTTACATTACCAAAGCAAGTGAAATAAACAAAACTGAGAAGACACAAAACAACAGATTAGAATTTAACAGTAAATATTGCACTCAAAAAGGTTTAAAAAAAGATAGACATTTGTTCTATTTTCAGCTATGTACAGTGTTTTAGCAATGGGCAAATAGTTGTAGTACGAATAGTAGGGGAAGATAAATAAACAGATATTAATTAGTGGTATTTATAATGTTGTTTGTGCTCCCTTTTCTCATGGCAACGGGCTACACATCTTGCTGATGGGATTGCAGACAGGTATTTTTGCCTAACAGATATGGAGTTTATCAATGTTTGATTTGTTTTGAAATGCTTTGTGGGTGTGATCTGTGGGAAATATGTCTCTCTAATGTGGTCATACATTTGGCAGGAGGTTAGGAAGTGCAGCTCAGTTTCCACCTCATTTTGTGGGCAGTGGGCACATAGGCAGACCTGGCTCTGTGATTTGAAGGAGTCAGGCGCAGGAGGGTAAATCACAGAATACAGAGTTAATTCCGTAGTACACAGTTACGCTGGATAGCGTC
This sequence comes from Coregonus lavaretus, assembly GCF_964263955.1. Taxonomy (NCBI): domain Eukaryota; kingdom Metazoa; phylum Chordata; class Actinopteri; order Salmoniformes; family Salmonidae; genus Coregonus; species Coregonus lavaretus. The sequence goes on from NW_028160143.1 coordinate 612, forward strand.
AACAGTCCAGTGCGCAAAACAGGCACACTGGAACAAATACAGCCACACAGGGAAATATACCCCGGCAATACAAAGTACAGGTAGCTCCACCGAGCTACACTCATCTCACATGAAACAATCACCCACAAGGACAAGTGGGCAGAGGGAACACTTATACATGTACTAATGAAGGGAATATGAACCAGGTGTGTGTAATTGACAAGACAAGACAAGACAAGACAAATGGAATGATGAGATTGAGCGGCAGTGGCTAGAAGGCCGGTGACGACGAACGCTGAAGCCTGCCCGAACAAGGAGGGGAGGGCAGCTTCGGAGGAAGTCGTGACCGTACCGCCCCCCCTTGACGCGCAGCTCCAGCAGCGCGCCGACCCCGGCCTCAGGACAGTGTGGAGCAGGGCGAGCCGGATGGCGACGGTGGAAATCAGGCAACAGGGAGGGATCGCGGATATCCCTCAACGGGACACAGCACCGTTCCCCCCACCCAATGCCTCGAATCCAGGATGGTACGGATGGAGTACGCTGGGGCCCCCTTCATGTCCAGAGGAGACGGAGGGACCTCCCGCACCTCAGACTCCTGGAGTGGACCAGCCACCACTGGCCTGAGGAGAGACACATGAAACGAGGGGTTAATACGGTAAACGGGGGAGTAATAACCTATAGGTAACCTCGTTAATTCTCCTCAGGACTTTGAAAGGCCCCACAAACCGCGGCTCAGCTTCCGGCAGGGCAGGCGGAGGGGCAGATTCCGGGTCGAGAGCCAGACCCGATCTCCCGGTACGAAGACCGGGGCCTTACTGCGGTAGCGGTCAGCGTTGGCCTTCTGACAACGCACAGCGCATTGGAGGTGGACGTGGGCAGCGTCCCACGTCTCCTCCGGGCGCCGAAACCAGTCATCCACCGCAGGAGCCTCGGTCTGGCTCTGGTGCCACGGTGCCAGAACCGGTTGGTAACCTAAAACACATTGGAATGGTGTTAGGTTAGTGGAGGAGTGACGGAGAGAGTTCTGGGCATATTCGGCCCATGGCAAGAACACCGACCACTCCCCCGGCCGGTCCTTGTAGTAGGACCGCAGGAACCTACCCACATCCTGATTTACCCATTCCACCTGCTCATTAGACTCGGGGTGGAAACCAGAGGTCAGGCCTTCCAGACCTCGGATGTGAACTGGGGACCTCAGTCAGACACTATATCCTCTCGTACCCCGTAGTGCTGGAAGACGTGTGTAAACAGGGCCTCTGCAGTTTGCAGGGCCGTGGGAAGACCGGGAAGAGGAAGGAGGCGGCAGGCCTTGGAAAAGCAGTCCACAACGACCAGGATGGTGGTGTTACCTTGGGAGAGGGAAAGATCAGTCAGGAAATCAACACTCAGGTGAGACCATGGTCGTTGTGGAACTGGTAAAGGTTGTAACCTACCCGCTGGGAGGTGCCTAGGTGCCTTACTCTGGGCACACACCGAGCAGGAGAACACATACACCCTCACGTCCGTAGCCAAGGTAGGCCACCAGTACCTTTCGGTCAGGTAGCGCACTGTACGACCAATACCTGGGTGACCAGAGGAGGGTGACGTGTGTGCCCAGTAGATCAGACGATCACGGATAAGAGCAGGCACGTACTGCAGCCCAGCTGGACACTGAGGTGGATATGGCTCTGTGCGTAACGCTTGCTCTAATCCGCGTCCATCGCCCATACTATCGGTGCCATAATGCAGGAGGCTGGGAGTATGGGGGTGTTGTCTCTGGGCCTCTCCTCTGTGTCATACAGCTGTGACAATGCCTCTACCTTCACGTTCTTCGTACCCGGGATGTATGATAGTTTGAAATCAAACCGGGTGAAGAATATGGCCCACCTGGCCTGGCGAGGATTCAGCCTCCTCGCTGCCTGGATGTACTCCAGGTTACGGTGGCCCGTTCAGACGAGGAAAGGGTGTTTCGCCCCTTCGAGCCAATGCCTCCACACGGTCAGGGCTCTGACAACAGCCAACAGCTCCCGATCACCAACGTCGTAGTTCTGCTCCGCCTGGCTGAGCTTCTTAGAGAAGAATGCACAAGGGCGGAGCTTGGGTGGCGTGCCCGAGCGTTGAGACAGGACAGCGCCTATCCCTACCTCGGACGCATCCACCTCCACTACGACAGTAGTGATGGATCGGGGTGGGCCAGAACTGGGGCTGAGGTGAACAGACCCCTCAGGTTACTGAAAGCCCTGTCAGCCTCAGCAGACCAGCGGAGCCGGGACGGCCCACCCTTCAACAGAGTATAAAGGTCATTTTCCAACAGTCGGGTCAGCACTTTGCAAACCAGGGACACGTGCTCGGCACGCGTAGTGGAATACACCAGAATGTCATTGTTGTAGACCACTACACCGCGACCAAGCATGTCCCGAAACACCTCGTTCACAAAGGACTGGAAGACGGATGGAGCATTCATCAAACCGTAGGGCATCACCGGGTATTCATAATGCCCCGTGGTTGTGCTGAATGCTGTCTTCCACTCATCCCTCTCTCGAACACGTACCAGGTTGTACGCACTCCTGAGATCGAATTTGGTGAAGAAGCGCGCCCCATGCATTGACTCGATCACTGAAGGAATGAGGGGGCAAGGATAACTAAATCTTATTGTCTCCTTGTTCGGTGGTCGATAATACATTTTTCTTCAGAAAAACGAAACTTGAGGAGGCTGGTGAAGTGGAAGGACGTGTATATACCCCTGGCGCAGGGACTCGGTGACGTATGTTTTCATAGCCTCTGTTTCAGCCTGGACAGGGGATACACATGACTCCTGGGAGGCACAGCGTCTACCCGGAGGTTTATCGCGCAATCCCCCGCCTGATGAGGTGGTAACTTGGTTGCCTGCGTTTTAGAAAACGCGTGCGCCAAATCGAAGTATTCGGGGGTAATGCGCATGTTGGAGGTACTGTCTGGACTTTCCACCGTGGTTGCACCAACGGAAACACAGAGACACCTACCCTGACACTCTCGCGACCACCACGTGAGAACCTTCTGCGGCCATGAGAAGGTGGGGTTGTGGAGTGCTAACCAAGGGATACCTAATACCACAGGGAAAGCAGGAGACTCAATAATAACAAAAAAAGTGACTTGCTCGCAACGGGTCTAGTGGGAAATCATGGTGACTGGTGCTGTAACTTCCCTAACAAAACTGGACCCTAATGGTCGACTATCGTGCTCTCGTGGGGAGTGGAATGGATAGGGGAACTAATGAAATGCCTAAACTGTGTGAGATGCCCTGTCCATAAAGTTCCCAGCTGCGCCTGAATCGACTAGCGCGTTACACTGGGGAACTAACATGTGTTCAGGAAAGTAGATGGGTAGGGTACAGTGTGCAGCAGAGGGCTCTGAACGAGTGTGGGTGTTCGATACCTGGGGTGATGCGTGAAATGGAGCGGCAGTGGCTAGAAGGCGGGTGACGACGAATGCCGATGCCTGCCCGAACAAGGAGGGGAGGCAGCTTCGGAGGAAGACGTGACAAAGACAGGCTATGGCGGCCACTCTCAATAATAAGGCTATGCTCACTGCGTCTGTACATAGTCAAGGATGTTCTTAATTTTAGGTCAGTCACAGTGGTCAGGTATTCTGCCACTGTGTACTCTCTATTTAGGGCCAGATAGCGTTCCAATTTGCTCCGTTTTTTGGTTGAGTCTTTCCAGTGTGTCAAATAGTTATCTTTTTGCTTTCTCATAAATTCGTTGGGTCTAATTATGTTGCTGTCCTGGGGCTCTGTGGAGTCTGTTTGTGTTTGTGAACAGAGCCCCAGATCCAGCTGGCTGAGGGGACTCTTCTCTAGGTTCGTATCTCTGTAGGTGAGGGTTTTGTTTCTCTCACTCTCTCTCTCTCTCGTGATTTGTTGTTCAGGAAATGTAGTTCCCTTTGAAGTGAGGCATTCCAGTGAGTGCTGTAGTGAAAGGCATTAGCCTAACTCAGTCAGTGCTGAAGGGTTTTCCCCCACTACTGTAGGCCTACAACCGTGTTGAATGGAAGAGGGAAAGTCCTTCAAATCTAATAACAATTGACAGAATGTTCAACTCTACTGCCAGGATTAGGCCTAGGCTGTAGTCGAAAGTAGCAACCTGTCATTTTGACAAGGTTATTAATTTAAAGGCATATTCACTTCTCACTGAAACTTGAGAGTAGTGGGAATAGGCTATAGATGTACTGTAATATGGTTGCTTTTTTTTCTTACGATATTTAAGAAACACATTGTTACTCTTTTTCTATCCCTAGCTAGTGTGCTCATGTGGTATTGAGCGAGGCTGTGTACAGTGAAAAGTGAAGACCTAACACCAAACCTTTTTAGGGCCTTTTGACTCTGTCTGCCTTCTCATCCTTCCAAACTGTCATGGCCATCTGACACAAAAGGTGTCATAGAGAAGGTGGCTGGAGGTAAGGGGTCATGGACACAAGTAAGGCCCCATTGGGTGGCAGTCTAGAGGTGGTGTCAGTGAGGGGGTAATAGTGGGTTGAACAGTATGAGTGTGGTAGAGGGGGAAAAGTGTCTCTCTCTGGGTTGTAGAGGAGTAAGGCCTAGCAGATACAGTAAAGGTGTCTGGCACAGTGCCCAGACATGCCATGTGGGCTTCAGATGGCATTGCAATGACAGAGGGGAGCGGGGCAGTGGCCGGCTCTCTCCCTCCCTGCTGTTAAGGGGAACAGGGAAAGGTTCTGTCTCGCTCTCTTTCTTTTCTTTCTCTTTCCCTTTTTCAAGCCTCCGTTTTTGTCTCCTTTCTGTCTCTTTCTCTGTCTTCTGGTCCTTTTTCTCTCACATCCGGCGGCCTGTCTGGCAGCTCTGGGTCTGTCATCATCATACCACCTCAGAGCTGTGCAAGCCTCAACAAGGACCATGCATGCTTCCTCTCTTCTCTTCTCCCTCCCTCCTCCCATGAAGGATATGGGAGACCACAATTTGTTTCCGTCTAAGAGAGAGCCTGATCTAGACTAATGAAATCTCCAGATGTTGGTAATCTTGGCGTACACTAACTGTAATCAGGTTTGATTTGTCATTGGTGTAAACTTGTACATCGGTTGACATGTTGGTACGTTATAGAGTGGAATTTGTACAGAGTTTGATGTTGTAATGTAGTATTGCATCATAGCTAAAACCCAGTGAAGAAATCAACTAAGTGACAGTCTGTCATTTTTTTGAGGAGATCTGTTGCTCTTGACTTTTAGTTTGTTCTTGTGCTTGCCCCAGCTTCATCTGTCTGGACTTGACTCCTGGCTCTGTCTGTCTCAGTCGTGGGAAAGACTGAAATTACATCGCTCTCATGGTGGACTATTTTGGGCTCACCGAGAGAGTGGCAGAGGGCAGCAGGCGGCAGGTTTCAGACAGCTCTGTTAGATCAGGAGTCCCCCAGCAGCAGGCAGGTCTGAAGCTGTCCAGTCCACAGAGCAACACCGCTTCACCGTTACCATTTAGCGGGAGCTAGGAGCGGAAGAATGTTGTGCGCCACGTCAACAGGTGAGTGACTGTGTGTCCGACTCCCAGACTCTGGCCAGATGTGTGTGTTGTGGGGGTGTAACCGGCTCAGATGAGGGACTGTGTCTGTGTTGCAGGACCCTTACCAAGTGTGTCTGGAAGACTAACAATGTATCAAGTAAAACATTACAAAGCATTATTTAGTTTTCTCTCATTTTGTAAAGTTTTCCTATGTTTGTGAAAAATGAGTCACATTCATGCCTATAACCAAGGTTAAACTGAGTGCTGTAGACTTAAAGCTGCAATCTGTAACTTTTTGGGCGACCCGACCCAATTCACATAGAAATATGTGTTATAGATCTAATTCTCATTGAAAGCAAGTCTAAGAAGCGGTAGATCGGTTCTATGTGTGCTATTTTTATGCTTCTCGTTCTTTTTATTTTATTTTTATTGTATTTATTTTTTAGTCATTTAGCAGACGCTCTTATCCAGAGCGACTTACAGGTAGTGAGTGCATACATTATTATAAAAATAAAATAAAAATCATACTGCCCCCCCGTGGGAATCGAACCCACAACCCTGGCGTTGCAAACGCCATGCTCTACCAACTGAGCTACATCCCTGCCGGCCATTCCCTCCCATACCCTGGACGACGCTGGGCCAATTGTGCGCCACCCCATGGGTCTCCCAGTCGCGGCCGGCTACGACAGAGCCTGGATACGAACCAGGATCTCTAGTGACACAGCTAGCACTGCGATGCAGTGCCTTAGACCACTGCGCCACTCGGGAGTTCTTAAGTTTCTTTTTTGCGTATTTCACTTTCAGTTTTATACACCAAATTCAAACAGCTGAAAATACAATATTTTTGTTTATGGAAAATATATTTCACAGAGCTTTAAATAGTACAATGATTCTCTACACTATACTTGCTTGTTTTGTCACATAAACTGAAATTAAGCGAACTATTAGAACTTTATTATTATAATAATAATAATAATAATAATAATAATAATAATAATATGCCATTTAGCAGACGCTTTTATCCAAAGCGACATACAGTCATGCGAGCATACTTTTTTTTTTTTGTGTATGGGTGGTCCCGGGGATCGAACCCACTACCTTGGCGTTACAAGCGCCGTGCTCTACCAGCTGAGCTACAGAGGACCACTTTAGCAACCAGGAAATGGCGGAGCAATTTCTGCATAGTGCACCTTTAAACATACTATAACTACTAATACTACAGTTTCAACTGCTGTGTATTGTACTCTATGCAGGACCCCACATGTTTAAAGGACATTAGGTATTTGGGGCATATGTAGCCTATCTCTGTTCAGTGGAGCACACAGCTTAGAGTGAGAGGGTTTAACAGTTTGGTAGCCAGCAGTGAACCCTGGTTGGATTAGCTAACACTTTGAGGAGATGTGGGCTATTTGGCCAGGTGGTGCCCCCACCCCCTAACCCTCCAGAGTGGACAGTGTGGAGCTGAGCTGAGGGGGTCTGGCCAGGAGGAGCCCTGGTCTGGAGTGGTGAGAGAGATGTTTGTTTCCCAGGGTGAGGCACGAACAGCTATGTGTGGCATCTGTCTATTTTAAATTGAGTGTAACTGAAGCTACCACTGGCCATGCTGCACTGTATCAACATTCAGGGGAAGAAGAGAGAGAGTTGTTGAACTCTTGCATTTCGGTTTTCCCCCCTCCCTGTCCCTCTTTTAGGAGGCGGGGCGTAGCTGTATTGCACTGGGCTCAGTAAGAGCTGCTGCTGCTGGATCCCAGTTTATTCTAGGCTGTGCCTCTAAGCCCTGTTTCAGTCAGTGGCTACTCTGCCCCACCTGTTTTGAGCCCCACCTGTTTTGCATGTTATTTTGGCATTAATACGTGTCACATATCAGTTTGCAACAATGTATTATTATTATTATTATATTTTTTTACAAATTAAGCCGCATACAACCATAGCCTCTTTTTTGCTTTCTTGAGTAAGGCAGCTCCAAAATGCAGGTGTTTCAGCCTAGCTCTGCTTTCTGTAGTGGTGGGGCAGCCAGCGGAAAATACGGAGTGTAGGGGTTGGTAATGTTCTCTAGTTGCGCTGTGATTGGCTCAGTGTTCTGTCACTCATGAGGACACTACTTCACCACCAAATCTAAGGGTATAGCTCGAAAATTCAAGCCCCTTGGGTGCTGCCATAGAGTTACATTAGAGGTACCCATCCAAGAAGGCTCAAGATCATTGGCCACAGATAAAATGATGTCAAATCACGTTATATCTACAGCAGCTTTGATTGGACTGATCATGTCAACATCATACTTTCAAAATCTTAGCTAGCAAGCTAGCAGTCATCATCATAAATCAAGTCAACAATCTACTGGCAAATCCTTTTTAATCCTTGTCATGTGAAGATAAATAATGAAGAGAAATTATAGATAAAACGTATCGGTGCTCATTGGCCATTGGACATAAACATTATGCCCAATATTGGCATTACCCTCTGCTCTACAGTTGTTCTCAATTCAACATACATTTATTCTGTTTGGATATATTTGATGATGGTGCATCATTTGATTTGAAGTTAACTAAAAAACATTGAACGTTTTTTGTTTCTCACAAAATGTGTGGGAAAGTTTGGGCTTGTGATCAATTTATGACCTGTCAACTTATTTCGATATGGTTTGATGTCAGTAGCCTGTTGATGAGTAACACTTTCTGATTGTTTGGGGAAAACCATGCTACTTAGGCCTACATTTCAGTGTAGTTAATTTGCGTAACATGATGATGCAAGCCTTCTACAACTATCTGTGTAGTGTCTAGTGGAGAGGGGGCCTTTGATAATTAAATTAAAATAGCCTTGATGAAGCTAATGTGAAATATAAATGTCAGTTTGTTTATCTACCCTCTGGCATTTAACATGGCCTTGTGGGTGTGCAGAGAAAGATCTCAGTGATTGAGCAAGGGTTCCCTTCCACTTTACAAGCCTCCAGACAGAGGCAGCATGGCCGTATCTCCACCCAGGGACACTGCACTTCCTTCTCACGGTCCCGAAGGTCCCCCTCCACCTCTTCCTTCTCCACTCCATGGTTGCACAATTTACTCTGAGGGCCAGCAGCTTACTGCTGCTGTTACAGTTGTGTAATTAAGCTGAGAGGAGGAGGGACATCATCACTAGTGACTGTGACTGGGGAGGAGAAGGATATTACATACAGTATTATGATGTTATTACATATTATATTCCTATTATACTGTATGATAAATAATACATATTATGATATGAGTCTGTTAGGGTCTCTGGGCTGAGACAGGATTTAAGGGATGCTGAGATAGTGAAGGACTCCTAATGCAGTAGGCCTTTGTCTTCATCTACTGAGCTCCACCTTGAAGTTGTTTTGTCAACTGACTGTGTAACAGTTGTTGACAGAGTTTTTTATTTATAGGAGACAAACAAATATTGTTGTCGAATTTCAATGTGATTACTTAGCACTAAGAGGTGTGCGCACATTCTGGGGCCACCCCATCCTTTCACACTGTATTTTGGCAGTTAGATAATATACCTATTCAGTTCAGTCTCTCTGCACTTTCCCAGTTTGCAAATGTCAACCCAGATTTCTCTCTCATGTGCACAGTCACAGTTATTCTCTCACTCCCGCACAGTATTTCTCTCCTCTCTGCTCTCTCCCTCGCTTTCACTATCCTCTCACTCCCTCGCTCTCTCCCTCCTGTCTCTATCCCATCCCCCCTCTCTTTCTCTGGATCAGGCATATGCACAGTCAGCCCGGACAGGCATATTGTTTAAATGTCACCCTGGCTGGGATGTGCTGTGAGCAGAGCAGTAGCCACTGATGTTATCTATCTGCCCTGGGTTACTGCAGGCCGCTGGGCTGTGTTAGCGTCATTACTGCGTTTGCGGCTCAAAGGACAATCATCTAATATACTGTAGCTAGGGGTCACTGCTCATACTGCCTGACCACTGTTAACCAATGGATGCAGCTTGCAGTTTGACAGTCAGTGACCAACCACGGTTAACTGTATAAAGCCTATTGGTACATAGACAACTGGATAAATATATGTGATGTGAAAATATAAATACCTAGGCCTATATAAAAATAAAACATAACATTTTTGCAAAAGGGAATTCCCTGTCTTATGTGACTAATATTAAACTGATGAAATAAGTCAACTAAAATGAGTTTAAATGCTATAGTAGGCTATATGAATAGCCTTTGTCTGTGAACCTATTGCACTGGGGGCTTTTTAATTCAGGTGGCCACTCTCATTGTTTATCCTAATAATGTTATCATTGCATGAGATGCTTTATTTATCTAACAAACGTGTTAGCGTTAGCTAAGCCAGCCATCAGGTTCATTGGGCCTCGATGGTGCCGGATGTACTACTTCATACCGTTTCAGACCAACATCAAAAGTATGGATTATATCCCTCACGCTCCGCATAGGTTGAGTAATAACAACATCAAAGTCACGCCAGTGCGAAGCCTACTATCCTATCAAATCTTCTATCAAATAAATGCTAGATTAGGCCTACCTAGACCTGTACTACACAAGTTATGTACAGTCCATCACAAAATGGAGTGGCAGGTAGCCTAGCAGTTAGAGCGTTGGGCCAAATCAAATCAAATGTTATTGGCCACATGCGCCGAATACAACAGGTGCAGACATTACAGTGAAATGCTTACTTGCAGCCCTTAACCAACAGTGCATTTATTTTTAATAAAAAAGTAGAAAAAAACAAAGTGTTGAGAAAAAAAGAACAGAAGTCAAATAAAATAACAGTAGGGAGGCTATATATACAGGGGGGTACCGGTGCAGAGTCAATGTGCGGGGGCACCGGCTAGTTGAGGTAGTTGAAGTAATATGTACATGTGGGTAGAGTTAAAGTGACTATGCATAAATAATTAACAGAGTAGCAGCAGCGTAAAAAGATGGGCTGGGGGGCGCAGTGCAAATAGTCCGGGTAGCCATGTTTAGCTGTTCAGGAGTCTTATGGCTTGGGGGTAGAAGTCTTTTGGACCTAGACTTGGCACTCCGGTACCGCTTGCCGTGCGGTAGCAGAGAGAACAGTCTATGACTAGGGTGGCTGGAGTCTTTGACAATTTTGAGGGCCTTCCTCTGACACCGCCTGGTATAGAGGTCCTGGATGGCAGGAAGCTTGGCCCCAGTGATGTACTGGGCCGTACGCACTACCCTCTGTAGTGCTTTGCGGTCGGAGGCCAAGCAGTTGCCATACCAGGTGGTGATGCAACCAGTCAGGATGCTCTTGATGGTGCAGCTGTAGAATTTTTTGAGGATCTGAGGACCCATGCCAAATATTTTCAGTCTCCTGAGGGGGAATAGGCTTTGTCGTGCCCTCTTCACGACTGTCTTGGTTGTTATCCTGGCACCACATGGCCAGGTCTCTGACCTCCTCCCTATAGGCTGTCTCATCGTTGTCGGTGATCAGGCCTACCATTGTTGTGTCGTCGGCAAACTTAATGATGGTGTTGGAGTCATGCCTGGCCATGCAGTCATGGGTGAACAGGGAGTACAGGAGGGGACTGAGCACGCACCCCTGAGGGGCCCCCGTGTTGAGGATCAGTGTGGCAGATGTGTTGTTACCTACCCTTACCACCTGGGGGCGGCCCGTCAGGAAGTCCAGGATCCAGTTGCAGAGGGAGGTGTTTAGTCCCAGGATCCTTAGCTTAATGATGAGCTTTGAGGGCACTATGGTGTTGAATGCTGAGCTGTAGTCAATGAATAGCATTCTCACGTAGGTGTCCCTCTTGTCCAGGTGGGAAAGGGCAGTGTGGAGTGCAATAGAGATTGCATCATCTGTGGATCTGTTGGGGCGGTATGCAAATTGGAGTGGGTCTAGGGTTTCTGGGATAATGGTGTTGATGTGAGCCATGACCAGCCTTTCAAAGCACTTCATGGCTACAGACGTCAGTGCTACGGGTCGGTAGTCATTTAGGCAGGTTATCTTAGAGTCCTTGGGCACGGGGACTATGGTGGTCTGCTTGAAACATGTTGGTATTACAGACTCAGTCAGGGACATGTTGAAAATGTCAGTGAAGACACTTGCCAGTTGGTCAGCACATGCTCGGAGTACACGTCCTGGTAATCCGTCTGGCCCTGCGGCCTTGTGAATGTTGACCTGCTTAAAAGTCTTACTCACATCGGCTATGGAGAGCGTGATCACATAGTCATCCGGAACAGCTGGTGCTCTCATGCATGCTTCAGTGTTGCTTGCCTCGAAGCGAGCATAGAAGTGGTTTAGCTCGTCTGGAAGTATTGTGTCACTGGGCAGCTCGCGGCTGTGCTTCCCTTTGTAGTCTGTAATAGTTTTCAAGCCCTGCCACATCCGACGAGCGTCAGAGCCGGTGTAGTACGATTCAATCTTAGTCCTGTATTGACTCTTTGCCTGTTTGATGGTTCGTCGGAGGGCATAGCGGGATTTCTTATAAGCGTCCGGGTTAGAGTCCCGCTCCTTGAAAGCGGCAGCTCTACCCTTTAGCTCAGTGCGGATGTTTCCTGTAATCCATGGCTTCTGGTTGGGGTATGTACGTACGGTCACTGTTGGGACGACATCATCGATGCACTTATTGATGAAGCCAGTGACCTGATGTGGTGTACTCCTCAATGCTATCTGAAGAATCCCGGAACATGTTCCAGTCTGTGCTAGCAAAACAGTCCTGTAGCTTAGCATCTGCGTCATCTGACCACTTTTTTATTAACCAAGTCACTGGTGCTTCCTGCTTTAGTTTTTGCTTATAAGCAGGAATCAGGAGGATATAGTTATGGTCAGATTTGCCAAATGGAGGGCGAGGGAGAGCTTTGTATGCGTCTCTGTGTGTGGTTGCACATTTCACATGCTGGTAGAAATTAGGTAGAACTGATTTAAGTTTCCCTGCATTAAAGTCCCCGGCCACTAGGAGCACTGCCTCTGGATGACCGTTTTCCTGTTGACTTATGACCTTATACAGCTCATTCAGTGCAATCTTAATGCCAGCATTGGTTTGTGGTGGTAAATAGACAGCTATGAAAGATCTAGATGAAAACTCTCTTGGTAAATAGTGTGGTCTACAGCTTATCATAAGATACTCTACCTCAGTCGAGCAAAACCTCGAGACTTCCTTAGTATTTGATTTTGTGCACCAGCTGTTGTTTACAAATATACACAGACCGCCACCCCTTGTCTTACCGGAGTCAGCCGTTCTATCCTGCTGATGTAGCGTATAGCCCGCTAGTTGTATGTTGTCCATGTCGTCGTTCAGCCACGACTCGGTGAAACATAAGATATTACAGTTTTTAATGTCCCGTTGGTAGGATAACCGTAATCTTAAATCATCCAATTTATTCTCAAATTATTGAAGATTGGCTAATAGGATTGATGGGAGCGGCAGTTTACTCGCTCGCCATCGGATCCTTACAAGGCACCCCGACCTACGTCCACGATATCTCTGTCTCTTCCTCATGCGAATGACGGGGATTTGGGCCTTGTCGGGTGTCTGTAGGATATCCTTCGCGGCCGCCTCGTTGAAGAAAAAATCTTTGTCCAATACGAGGTGAGTAATCGCTGTCCTGATATCCAGAAGCTCTTTTTGGTTATAAGAGACGATGGCAGAAACATTATGTACAAAATAAATGACAAATAACGCAGAAAAACACACATAATAGTACAATTGGTTAGAGGGCTGTAAAACGGCAGCCGCCTTCTCCGGCGCCATTATCTTATCAATCAGTTGCCAAAAGTTCGCTGGTTCGAGTAAAATGTGTCAATCTGTCGACGTTCCCTTGAGCTGTACTAATATGGCTGACCCTGTAAAACAACACATTTGACTGCACCTATCCATTGTATGTGACAATAAAACATCTTTAAAACAAAATATTTAACAATTTTCTATTTCTATATATCTCCTGTGCTATTTTTGTCTCGGTCTCTCTCCCCCCTCTCTCTTTCCCTCCCCCTCTCACACACGTAGCCGACATACAGAGTTCAACGGGAGGTTTGAGGCATCCCCACCCCTCCCCCCTCTAGTCAGCGTTGAGGGCCACAGGTGTAGGCCAGCCCTACTAACACTAATATACGGTACAGTATGTGTGCCGTGTGCGTCACAGCCTCTGTGTTTAGAAATGGGGGCAGGTGGCCAGCCAGGCAGGCAGCTCAGTTCTTGGAAAGGCAGAACAGAAAGGAAGGAATTAAATGTCACTATTCAGGGAGTCACTATTGTCTGATAATGATTATACAGTTGAAGTCAGAAGTTTACATACACCTTAGCCAAATACATTTAAACTCAGTTTTTCACAATTCCTGACATTTAATCCTAGTAAAAATTCCCTGTCTTAGGTCAGTTAGGATCACCACTTTATTTTAAGAATGTGAAATGTCAGAATAATTGTAGAGGGAATGATTTATTTCAGCTTTTATTTCTTTCATCACATTCCCAGTGGGTCAGAAGTTTACACACACTCAATTAGTATTTGGTAGCATTGCCTTTAAATTGTTTAACTTGGGTCAAACGTTTCAGGTAGCCTTCCACAAGCTTCCTACAATAGGTTGGGTGAATTTTGGTCCATTCCTCCTGACAGAGCTGGTGTAACTGAGTCAGGTTTGTAGGCATCCTTGCTCGCACACGCTTTTTTAATTCTGCCCACACATTTTCTATAGGATTTGAGGTCAGGGCTTTGATGGCCACTCCAATACCTTGACTTTGTTATCCTTAAGCCATTTTGCCACAACTTTGGTAGTATGGTGGGGGTCATTGCCCATTTGGAAGACCCATTTGCGACCAAGCTTTAACTTCCTGACTGATGTCTTGAGATGTTGCTTCAATATATCCACATAATTTCCTTCCTCATGATGCCATCTATTTTGTGAAGTGCACCAGTCCCTCCTGCAGCAAAGCACCCCCACAGCATGATGCTGCCACCCCCATGCTGCACAGTTGGGATGGTGTTCTTCATCTTGCAAGTACCCCCTTTTTCCTCCAAACATAACGATGGTCATTATGGCCAAACAGTTATATTTTTGTTTCATCAGACCAGAGGACATTTCTCCAAAAAGTGCGATCTTTGTCCCCATGTGCAGTTGCAAACCGTAGTCTGGCTTTTTTATGGCGGTTTTGGAGCAGTGGCTTCTTCCTTGCTGAGCGGCCTTTCAGGTTATGTCGATATAGGACTTGTTTTACTGTGGATATAGATACTTTTTGTACTTGTTTCCTCCAGTATCTTCACAAAGTCCTTTGTTGTTGTTCTGGAATTGATTTGCACTTTTCGCACCAAAGTACATTCATCTCTAGGAGACAGAACTCGTCTCCTTCCTGAGCAGTATGACGGCTGCGTGGTTCCATGGTGTTTATACTTGCGTACTATTGTTTGTACAGATGAACGTGGTACCTTCAGGCGTTTAGAAATTGCTCTCATGGATGAACGAGGTCCAAAAAAAAAAATCTGAGCTCTTGGCTGATTTTCTTTTGATTTTCCCATGATGTCAAGCAAAGAGGCACTGAGTTTGAAGGTAAGCCTTGAAATACATCCACAGGTACACCTCCAATTGACTCAAATGATGTCAATTAGCCTATCAGAAGCTTCTAAAGCCATGACATCATTTTCTGGAATTTTCCAAGCTGTTTAAAGGCACAGTCAACTTAGTGTATGTTCACTTCTGACCCACTGGAATTGTGATACAGTGAATTATAAGTGAAATAATCTGTCTGTAAACAATTGTTGGAAAAATTACTTGTGTCGTGCACAAAGTAGATGTCCTAACCGACTTGCCAAAACTATAGTTTGTTAAAAAGAAATTTGTGGAGTGGTTGAAAAACGAGTTTGAATGACTCCAACCTAAGTGTATGTAAACTTCCGACTTCAACTGTATATCAAATCCAAGGCATTATTTCATTATTTGACCAAAATCCAAACCATTGAATAATGGTTATAATTGTGTAACGATGTGTAATTATGCTATTACAGACGGTAATAATTATACTATTTGCTTATTAAAAATACTGCTGCAAAACGTTGAGGGTAGATAGATGGCCTTTTATTACAGTAAGTAACAGGAATGATGGGCTAGAAATGGACTGTTCTTTATGTTATTTCAGAGGTGGTTGGAGGGCTAATAGTAGTCAATACCAGTCCTGCTTCAGTCAGTGAGTCCACCAGTGTTCCAGCCCCTGGCTCTCTGTTAGTCAGCAGCTCTTGAGGAGAGTAGAAAGGAGATCCAGGCCCTGTACGAAGCCCAGTGTGCAGGAGGTCTAAACAGAGACGTGTCTAATCAACCTGCCTGGACACACAAAGGGAACCCAGGGTTAGGTTACTACTGTTACCTCCAGCCCTCACACACACTGACTGAGCCCTGTGTGGCGCAGGTGGCTCTGGAGGACAGGTAGAGTGCACGTACGTACGCACTGACTCGTGCATGAGCGCACGCACACACAGCACAGGTGTAGCAGCACAGAGAAAAAGGGTCAATGAAAGAGCAGTTCATGGTGATGGATTTGTCACCAGAGAGAGAGAGAGGACAAGAGAGTAGTAGATCCCCTTACTATAACCGGAGGCTGTTTCTTAGGACATGATGTGTGTCAGTAATAATGACCAGAGGACCCACTACAGGCCAGGGTAGACCGCGAGGAGAGCCTGTGCCGGGGAAGGAGAGGAGAGGAGAGGAGGCGTGGGCGGCCAGGCAGGTCGAGATCACCTCTGAGGCCACTTAGCTGGGGCCGCCCGTCAGGTTGCCTGGGGATGGTGGAGAACGCAACATGGATGACCCTGGGTTGTGTCACGGAGAAGCCTAGCCTATATCACCTATAGCAAAACTTCTCGTTAACTCCACTGCCAGGCGATTTCCAGCTATTATTAGCTTAGGAACAGCAAAGCCTCTTAGGGCTCTTTATTTAACCGGATCGGCAGTGATGTTGGGGCACTTCAGTTGTGTATGACGCAATCCTCTTGCTGCCTGTCAGGAGTGGAGGAGAGGAGAAAAGAGGAGAGGAGAGGAGGAGAAGAGAGGAGAGGAGAAGAGAGGAGAAGAGAGGAGAAGAGAGGAGAAGAGAGGAGAAGAGAGGAGAAGAGAGGAGAAGAGAGGAAAGGAGAGGAGGAGAAGAGAGGAGAAAAGAGGAAAGGAGCAGGGGCCTCAGGCCAGACCAGACCAGGCCAGACCAGGAGTAGAGTAAAGCAGCTGTGCTTTCTATTCATTGTCTGGTTAGATTATGAGATGTTCTGATGAGATAAAGGAGAGCTTTCAACTCATCTGACCTCATCTCTTACCAGGAACTTGTCCATTTCCAGAGGACTGACTCATATCTCGTATGAGGCTCCGTCAATGTCATAAATCATAGATCCAGTAATTCAACCTTTGAGCATGTGGGTCGGTGTGTGTGTGTGTGTGTGCGCGTGTGCGTGCATACGTGTGTTGGCCTGAGTGTGTGTGTGTGTGTGTGTGTGTGTGTGAGGGACTTTTAATTATAGTGTGTTAATATAATGGTCCTAAAACAGGGACAGGAGGGGTGTGGTCATGTTGACCAGCTTTCTTAGACCTGTCTGCTCCACATGCATCCCCGGCTACCCTTTCCTCCTTCCCCCCTCTCCTCCTCCTGAGAGCAGGTGGTTGGGGTCTGGCACTGACAGGGTGCTTTCCCCCCAGATGAGCCCCCACGCCAGGTATTAGGTGGCGGTCCAGTGGGCTAATCTGGTCCCAGAGAGGGGTGTGAGCCAGGGCACCCGGTCCACTCCACTCCTCCCACCCCCATGTCTACCCCCTGCCTCCCCCCAGAAGTCCCCCCCCCCAAGCCCCATCACTCTTCTCTCCCTTCCCCTTCTGTCTTTCTCTCTCAACCCTCCCCCCTCTCTGTCTATAAACCTCTCTCCCCCCCTCCTCCCCCTAGAAGACCGTCCAGTGTGATGAAACCGTGGCATTAACAGGAGGGTTTCAGATCAGTCATCTGAGGAGGCTGGAGGAGCTGGTGGAGGCCTGATAAAGAGGCCAAGAGGGTTTCCACATCATAAAACATACACCTAATTAGCTCTTAGACTGGTCAGGCAGAGCATTTAGACACACCTTCACTCACATACAGACTGTAGCCTATATATGCTGTATACAGTAGAGTCAGACTTCACAGGCCTTTCCAATGCCATGTGGAAGTAGCACAATGATGAGAATTTTGACAGTATCTAGGTTTCCATCAGATTGGCGATAGATTTTCATGCGGATATTCTAAAATCCACATTTTCCTGCCAAAGATGTGTTTCCATCAAATTGACTTGTTGCAAGTAAAAGGCTGTGCGTGATGTAGCGCACATAAAAATGACTTTTGAGATTCAATTCTCATGTACCGCATTAAAAAAAAACAAGTTAAATGGGTTTCCATGGCATTTTAAACTATACTGATGGTTTTGTTACAAAAATGTTTGCGTTATATAGGGAATTGTGCCCCAAGGTTTCCGTTTGGAAAATGTGGTTCCGGACATTTGACCGGCAACATTTTCATTTACCCGGACATTTGAGAAATGTACCAGACTGCATATGCATATGGGTGCGTAACCTGATTAGGGCTAACACCCACGGTGCTTAGAATGACAGAAATAACATTTAGAATATGGTAATTAATATTAACAAAACATGCAAGCCGAGGATGCAACAATGTATGGTCCTTCCTAACGAATTCTGATGTGCACTTTGAACATGTTAGAATAACTGTCCACATTTACTGTATCTTTCCTCATCCAACAAGACGAGTAACGAACAGCAAAATCATCACACACCATATCATCGTTTGACTCAACGTTTACTTCAACATAATGGTTGTTAAATCAATATATTTGCATGAAGGCATTTCCACCGCCATTTCCCACATAATTAATTTGACAGACCCCAAAAGATCCCACCTGGCCTAGCGTATTTTGTTTTGTCGACATTTTGAAAGTTTACTGACAAATTTGCTGTTTCCATCAGGCCTGTCATTTAAAAAAATATACCTGACATGTACTTTTACTCACATAAATAGGTTGGATGGTAACCTGGTTAGTGGTAAGGCACCTATCTGTCGGTTATTGTGATACATTATTTTGTAGACAGTTCTTGATTGAATAAAAAAAAGAGCCCTTAATAAGAACCAGAAGACCTTTAATATCCCACTGCTGGGCAAATTGGATTGAGATCAGATGGCTTCACTGCTTCCTTTGCTAATTAGCTCATGTGTTGTGTCTGACTCTATTCTAGCTGTATCTCTGTCAGTGGTCACACACACAGACAAGACAGGGAGATTACCATTTCTCCCTCCTTCTCTCCTGCATCTGCACTCTTTCTCTCTCTTTCTCTCTCTTTCTCTCTCTTTCACTCTCTTTCTCTCTCTTTCTCTCTCTTTCTCTCTCTTTCACTCTCTTTCTCTCTCTTTCTCTCTCTTTCTCTCTCTTTCTCTCTCTCTCTTTCTCTCTCTCTCTCTCTCTCTCTCTCTCTCTCTCTCTCTCTCTCTCTCTCTCTCTCTCTCTCTCTCTCTCTCTCTCTCTCTCTCTTCCCTCTCTCTCTTTCTCTCGTCTCTCTTCATTGAGTGAGCAATGTTAATGAACTGAGCTGGCAGCCTGCAGTGTGGTAGGGTTGAGTATTAATTGATGGCTGGCCATGCCACCTCACTCATTTAGAACAGCATTTAAATGAGGGGGGGATGTGAATTTACAACACAACAACAGGTGGCTCACACACACACACACACACACACACACACACACACACACACACACACACACACACACACACACACACACACACACACACACACACACACACACACACACACGTACATGTACAACACAACTGGCAGTTTTTTCTCTCTCTTTCCAGCAGGCTCTTGGAAACAGAGAACATTCAATAGATCTTTAATAACTGAGGTTTATTTGTGGACCCGCTCTTGTTCATTAATATGTAATTGAAAATGCCTGCCTTGAAAATAAGTCCCTCTTAATATATACGCATTTGGCAATGAATATGGGCTTCTTTGCACTTTAAATATCCAGGCAAATGTATTTTGAGTGCTTACGTCTGGCTGTAAACTGACTAGTTTTCCACTTTCAATTTTACCTCCCAATGGATTTCTTTAATGCAATGTGATTCACAAAGTATTGGCCATTACAGGTTTGTCTAACTCGATTTCTACCGTTGAGAATTTATTGAATACATTTATTTAATTGTGTGGGAAACAACCAGGGGCTGTCCAATCCTGTGCCTTTTGAGGAGTGTTGTCATGATACCGGTTTTTCGATTTCGATACCGATACCAGGTTTAGTATCACAATACTCGATACCATCACGATACCAAAACGATACCAAGGGAAAAAAGAAGGCGTATTATCCAGAGTCACAGAATGGCACTTGATCCAGACAGATCTTTTGAGTTCAATGTTTTTTTGAATGTATGCATTAATAGGTCAATTATACAATCATACAATCAATTTTACTTTATGGTAATCAGTTATTTGAATGGCAAATCTGTAGTCTATTGATTTAAACTGGGTAAATCAAGATTTAGCCTAGGCCTATTTACAATACAGGTGAATGCATATTCAATAGGAGTGTGTGCATGCCTAGATAAAAAAACTCTGTTTTCCTTCCATTTGGGACTTATTTTATTGTACTGATCAACAACATTTACATAGAAGAAGCAATCTCTTCTTTGATAAAAGTCTGTGCTGTCTCTTTTAAGACCCATGACGTCATACACACACACACACACACACACACACACACACAGACAAAGATGCTCGAGCAAAGATTATCTTGACTGGGAGAAATTGTGAGGCGGGGGAGATGAAGTGAATGAATAAAGTTTTTGGTGACAATCAGCTTTGAAATCAGCAAAATTTTTGCAGGATGGTTTGCCTACTGCATATTATCACAAACAAGGTACTAGGGTAGTGAATTGATGTTAGCTTCAGCTGTAAGCTAGCAAGGAAAGTTTGCCTACAAAGCTGGAAGCTACCGGTAACGTTATCTTCTTGCTTTGTAAAGTGTTCTAGCCTGTAGCTAAAGGACATTGTTTAGCGAACAGTTTTCAACATTTCTACATGCCGTTTTGCTGTTTAAGCGCGTTAACTTCTGTGCAGCACAAGTGGTGATGCAGCCCAGATTCCCAGTGAGTGCAGTGGTTCCTCAGGACAGGCTAGTCTAGAGCTAGCAGTGAGTAAGTGGAGCAGGCACCGTACTCTCGTACTATAAGGGGACATCGGCTGCACTTATAGACAGACTTGATCCTCTCTCAATCAGTAGAGGCCGTGAAAAAACATTTGACAGAAGTACCAAAAGTAAAACTAATTCTACGTTTCGGTATACCGTGCCACACTGCTTTTGAATGATTCTTTTTGAAACTTGACTAAACATTAACGGAACAAGAAAGTAAATGTGTGTGTTTTTTGCCAGATGCTATGGAGAGCTAGGCCTACAGTGTATAACTATCCAGCCCGATAGCAGTGCTTTAGTTAGTGTATCCTCCCACATACTGTACGCCATGCCTTTGTTAGTGTGTTGTGTCTTGTCCTTCCTCTGAGGGCTCGGGGGGGGGGGGGGGATGGCGAGGCGGTGCAGTGCAGCAGGCTGTTGACCCTCTGTTGTCCACACACACACACACACACACACACACACACACACACACACATCCTGTCTATCCCTCCTTCAGTCAGATGCTGTCTCCCTCTGTCGTCACAGGATACAGCAGTCTTGTGACATTGACAGGCAGGCATGGCCAGTGTGCAGCTGCTATAAATAGACTGCTGCTTGAGAGGGAGGGAGAGAGAGGGGGAGAGAGGGAGAGAATTCAGTAGGCTGCTCCTCTCCTAAAATGTCCCTTTTTACAGGCTGATTCTGATATTCTGATTTCATCTTTAGCTTTAGAAGACTGGTTTTCTAAATGTGTTGAAGCACTGGATTTGTGTCTCGTCTGAAGATCCTTTGAAAGTGTTTTGTTTTGAGGAACAAGCTTTTTTGCGTAAAGTGTTTTGTAATCTAACAGCAATTTCACAACCCCCATTGCCTATGACATGAACTCTGGGGTGTAAATATCATGATTATGTGCACCTTTGGTTAGGTTATTTGTATTTCACATAGAGCACAACACAACAATGTTACGTGATTTACACTTCTGCTGCAACACTAGTTCAAATGTAACCAAATTTTCACAAAGTTACAAAGGTTCAATATTGCAAATTCTCTTCATCTTTGTACTAAGTCCTAATATTGAACAGAACTATCGAATAGAACGTGACAGTAGAGCGATTCTCGTGTCTTTCTCGTGACGAGTCCAGGGGCGTGTAGTGACGCTGTGTCCTGTGTTCGTGTCCCAGTTAGGTGCAGCCAGTTTATCAATAACTACTAATAGAGTGGTGTTGGTGGACAATAGGTTGTTCTGTGTGTGCCTGTGTGTGTGTGTGTGCGCCTGTGTGTGTGCCTGTGTGTGTGTGTGCCTGTGTGTGTGTGCCTGTGTGTGTGTGTGTGCCTGTGTGTGCCTGTGTGTGCCTGTGTGTGTGCCTGTGTGTGTGCCTGTGTGTGTTTGTGTGTGTGTGTGTGTTTGTGTGGCCAGACCATTGCTGAGGCAGGGCCGATGTGTATTATTAGAGTGCTGGTGCTGCCGTGATGACAGGAGAGAGCATGCACCGTTGTGTGAATTTGTTTCCTGAGGAGCGATGCTCATCGGTTATCCCTCTTGGAACCATGCCTGTTTTCTTTCTGCCCGTCTAAACACACACGCACACACACACACCTCTGTCGTCCCCCCCGCCCCTCTGGAATGTAGGACTATGTCTGGAATGGAGGTAGCCTATCAGTAGACCATAATGCACCTACTGTTATAGATGAGGACTATCCTTGTTTGCAGCGAAGCAAAGTAACTCTGTGTGTGTGTGTGTGTGAAGCCAACTCCTGTTCGAGGCTAACAGAATGAAGACCACAGCATAAAGCACCAATAAAGGAGTTGGTCAGGGAGATACTGGAGCTGCCAAAGGGATCTGTGTTTGCCTGTGTCTTTCCTTATCACTCCCCTGGCGGTGCAGTGGCACTTAGACCTTGAAAGAATAAAGCTAAACAAACACATATTTATATCAATCTCAGAGGAATAGGGGAAAAAGTCATCTTCTATTGAATAAATTCAATTCAAAGGCATTGTCAGATCACAAGTATTAACATCCTCCTCATATAATACAAATTGGTATTATATGAACTATAGAGCGGTTATTGTGATGGTGACTTATGGTTCCTTTTCTCTCCATCATTCCCTCCACAGATCTGGAGCCTGATGACAATACGTCGTTCTACATCCTCAATGTGGGCCAGCAGGTTGTGGTCAACAACCAGTCTATGGGCCAGTCACGCCATGGCAGCATGCAGTCTCACTCCCACTCCCAGGTCATCAACTCCTCCCCCCATCAGCGCCTGCAGTCCCACAAGGTGTACGACCCCAACTATGAGGTCCAGGACAATGTCAACAAAAACAAATACAGCCCTGCAGGTGGGGGTGGGGGGCCTCCCAAAGCCTTTGAGTGTCCTAGCATCCAGATCACCTCTATCTCCCCCAGCTGTCAGCAGGAGATGGACGCTAACGAGGATGATCTTAGAGGTAATGATGGGGACTACCACCACGGGGACCGGCCCCTGTCCAGGGACCACCTGTACTTGCCCTTAGACCACTCGTACCGGGACTCAACTCTCAGCCCGTCCCCCTGCAGCTCCCTGTCCTCCAGGAGCTGGTTCTCAGACGCCTCATCCTGCGAGTCCTTCTCCCACGTGTACGATGACGTGGACTCTGAGCTGAACGAAGCGGCCGCAAGGTTTACCCTGGGGTCTCCCCGCACATCCCCTGGCTGCTCTCCTCAACCTGGGGTCCTGGAGGAGGGTCAGTGGGCTGGGCAGCAGCACCACCATCCTGCCTTTCACCACTCCCACCACTCCTCCCACTCCCTGTCCCCCCGCGCCTCCCCCTGCCACTCCCCACGCACCTCCGTCACCGATGAGAACTGGCTGAGCCCCCGGCCGCCGTCCCGCCCCTCCTCACGCCCCACCTCACCCTGTGGGAAGAGACGCCACTCCAGCGCAGACATCTGCTACCCGGTGGGCTCTGTGTCCCCACACCACTCCCCGATCCCCACCCCCGAGCCATCCCCAAGGGGCAGCGTGACAGAGGACACCTGGATAGCAAGCCCCTCCATGGGCATGTCCCCGTTCCAGTGCTGCCCTTCCGAGGCAGACATCCCCTCAAAGACTAGAAAGACGTCCCAGGATCGGACAGGCTCCATGGGGGGCAAGGGGGACCTGGGCCTGGATGACTCTGGGAACGGGTCCCCCCTCATGGACTCTCCCTCGGAGGACACCCTGCACTCCCTGAAGAAGGACGGGCCAGGGGAACAGTTTCTCTCAGTGCCCTCACACTTCACATGGAACAAACCCAAACCAGGACACACACCCATCTTCAGGTATGTCACTTCCTGTACCTGCCCTCTCAATCACAAATAGAGTTGGAAAATTCCACAAATTTACCCAGAAATTTCGGTTGGAGGATTCCCGAAATCAGGAGGGAATACGCAGGGAGGGAATCCTCCAACCAGGATATCTGAAAAACCAAGGAAGATATTTTGCAACACTAATCAGAACTCATCTTTGGGTTTAGTCCGCATTTAGCATGAATACACACTTATCAGAGTCATTAGTATTATTAGGTCAAGGTAGAGTACATGAAAGGTACAGAAAGGAACCTTTATGGGACCTTTTATAGGATTAGTGGTAAATTAACAAAATGTTCAGGAGCCTGTTTGATCCCGATAAGAGCATTAAGACACTGTTCCTACTAGTATTTTATGAAGGAAGATCATTACATTTAATCAAGTTTAATAGCAATAGATTACAGTTCACTCCTGGTTATGCAATGGCTTGGGACAGTTGGGCAAGCATTCCTCAAATTTGAGCTTGCAGTCGGATATCCAGAGCTCCAGAGTTAAAATTATGTAGCCTAATTGAATTAGAACAGGGGAACTACCCTGCACTTATTCTGCACCTATCAGGGGTGCACTATTGTAATATTCTGTGTCATATATAATATGACTCCCAATGCTCTCGAATTTTAGGTTCTGGGAAAGCTTCACAAGTCTATTCTTTAGTCACGTCTTTAGACGCACATGGCCTGAAACATTTAATGAGCCACAGAGACATGATGCCGCTGTTTGAAGTAGCACAACAGTGTAACATAAGGTTGTTGGTGCCTGGGGGGAAGCACATGCGCACGTCACACACACACACACACATATACTTTTTATCGGGAAATCGGCAACCAGAAGCTCTTGATCGTCGTGACGCACTGACTTCTATCAGAAAGAGAGGGTTAAAGTTTCCCTTCTCTGCTCTCACAATGTGTGCAGCAGATGAAGTCTCAGCTCTGGTCCCTGGCGCTATAAATCAGCACAGGTCACATATTGCTGAGGGGTCACACCACCACCATCTAACCCAGCCCTCCTTCTGAAACATCACAGTCTTGGCTGCCCATTCACAGACACCAGAAAGGGGTCAACAATGTACCTTGTTATAGTGGTCTAATGCCCTGCTACAAGAGTATATTCATATCTAGGATAAACCACGATGTATCAAATGATTAGTAGTTAGGACTAGAGTAGGCGTCCACTGTTGGATGTAGTGAGTGCTGTGACTGTGGGGTGATCTCTCCTGTCTGCTGTAGAAGGTTCTGGAAGAATCTCCCCCAGGTTTGTCACCATGATACCAGTATCGCGATACTCCAGAAGTATCGTGGCAATGAAACAAAACATGAAGCAGACATCATTTCTTGAGGAAAACAGTCCTATAGTAGAAAAAAAGTTGAGTCTGCTTCCTGTTCTTTTTTTTGCCAAGGAAAATCTGGTATCGTAGTATCGCCATACTGGTATCGTGACAACCCTAGTCCCCAGTCAGAGAAGCTGTGTCTGTGAGGTGTTCTGCTGAACAGATGGTCCAGGCGTCTGTCTGCTGGGTGGCTGTCACGGTTCAGTGGCTGGTGGTGGAGGAAACAGAGGCATGGCATGGGGCGGGGGGCTCCGAGTCTGAGCCTCAGACAGACTGGGGGTGGATTCAGGGAGCCCTCCCTCCCAGTCCCTCCCTATAGCCTGATCCCAGATCTGTTTGATGTATAGACAATTGGCATGACAATGACCATTGTAGTTGGCTACACTGCACAAAAAGATCTGTGACCAGGCTAGTCCATCCCACCTCAGGGCTAACCATAGACATACATATTCACATACTGGTATTCAGGTTGATAGGACATTTATTGGGGCTAAGAAAGGCTTTAGAGATGTAGAGGAGGATGTACAGGGGAGCGGCTGTAGGCCGCAGGATGTGACTGGTAGCACCAGGCTGGGAGCTCCAGAGCCCCGCGGTACGGAGCAGGATACCTGAGAAAGGTTACGCTATTTCAGGCCTCCGGCCTCTGCTCCAACCCGCTCCCTCCCTCCGCCCACCACAACGCTCAGGTTTTCCTAGCTACCAACCCCCTCTCCTGTTACTGTGGCCACTGGCCGGGGAAAACATACACTTCCGGTGTTATGTCGGTGGCATTGGAGGGTACGGGACAAGCCAATGTCACAGCCACCTTTGTTTTAGGCCTTAAACCTTTAGAGATGGTTTCCCAGACCTAGATTAAGATTACTTCTGGACTACAAAGCATGCTCATTGGAGAATCCCTATTCAAAAGGCTTTAAAGTCCAGGAATAGGCTTGATCTGGGTCTGAGAAGCCAACCTTTTATTTAGAATAGTCGTGACTCGTGCAGTACGTCTTTATAGTATGCAATGTGATAGTATTCATAGGGGCTTTCCTCTGCCATGTGCTGTGGGGGAATCTAGGCTACTAGGACAGGCTATCCTATAGCCTACTTTGATTCAAAATCGCTTGGGAACAGATGCTAGTGGTACAATACCCCTCATTGACCAAAATGTTAGAGATATGTGCTTCTATTTTTCTTCAAACGTCATACTTTCCTCTTGTACTTGTTTTTCTCATTCCTGTCAGAGGACAACAGTTTATTCAGTGAACCGGCTCCAAAGAAAGCCAGCCAGCACATTTCTCCCATTTAGCCTGACTGATGCTGTCCGGAGTCAGCCAGAAGCCCAGCTTCTGGTGGAGGCATGGAGTGGAGGGAAAAACTGACGGACTCATTTTTTACGCCTCTGTTGAATTCTTTTTGATTTCCCTGGCCTTTAGCAAGTTAACATTTTGATTTAATTTGGTGCCTGTGATCTGCATGCCGTGTGAGGGCTGAGTGGAGGGCATTTCTGTGTGGCATGTTTGCCTGGCATAGCATGGCCTGTTGAAAGCACAATTTTAGTTTCGCCACGAGCTGACAGGGGCACATAAAGAAACAATAGACAATGGTTAGTGACTTACCTTGACTAGCGGAGAAAAGAAGCCATAGTGGTTAGGCCAGTTACTGTAGAGAGAGGCATAATGTGGTGTAAATGTCTGCCTGCTTCGACAGCTTACAGTGGTGTGTATCATTCCTCTTACTCATAGGCCATGCACGCACCCACACACGTTTTATTTCTCCACTTGCATACTGCACAGTGCTGTGTTAGAGGAAACTGTGTCTCCCTGTAACTGTTAACAGACCAGGAACACCTGTATCATGCTGTATGGAACACATACTGAGAGCTCCTTAAAAACTGGCTCAATGTAGCCCAGTCTTTATAACTGGCTCAATGTAGCCCAGTCTTTATAACTGGTTTTATGGAGCCCAGTCTTTATAACTGGCTCAATGTAGCCCAGTCTTTATAACTGGTTTTATGGAGCCCAGTCTTTATAACTGGCTCAATGTAGCCCAGTCTTTATAACTGGTTTTATGGAGCCCAGTCTTTATAACTGGCTCAATGTAGCCCAGTCTTTATAACTGGCTCAATGGAGCCCAGTCTATAACTGGCTCAATGGAGCCCAGTCTTTATAACTGGCTCAATGGAGCCCAGTCTTTATAACTGGCTCAATGGAGCCCAGTCTTTATAACTGGCTCAATGTAGCCCAGTCTTTATAACTGGTTTTATGGAGCCCAGTCTTTATAACTGGCTCAATGTAGCCCAGTCTTTATAACTGGCTCAATGGAGCCCAGTCTTTATAACTGGCTCAATGGAGCCCAGTCTTTATAACTGGCTCAATGGAGCCCAGTCTATAACTGGCTCAATGGAGCCCAGTCTTTATAACTGGCTCAATGGAGCCCAGTCTTTATAACTGGCTCAATGGAGCCCCGTCTTTATAACTGGCTCAATGGAGCCCCGTCTTTATAACTGGCTCAATGGAGCCCAGTCTTTTTCATGAAGATACAGTGTGTATGCTAGTGGATTATGAATTACTAACAACCTAAATCGTTTTTTACAATAATATGCCTAAATAGGTTTTTAGAACAGATTATTTCTCTCTAGGTTGTAGCTCAATAGAGCCATAGACCAACCAAGCTACCCAGAGAGACTCCCTGAGACAGTTTGTCTGTGTGGAGGGGCATGGATGGAGTGTTTCTTTTTGAATGCAGCTGTTCAAATATGATTGTGCCCTACATAGATAAAAACACACAGAGGAAAAACACCCAGCAGCCTGCAGCCTCTCCTGTGACACAGCCTCTCATCCATACTACAGTGCTGAACAACACAACCATACTCTCCATCCATCTAAATACTGTTTATAGTGTAAAACCCCTTAATGATTCACTACTAGTTACAGTCCCTAAATGAGCTATTACAAGTGTGATTTTCGAGTATGGTTAGCCTAATGTTTGTGGGAATTCCTATGATTCACTGTCTTTTCTGTCTGATTGGGTTGAACACATCACATAGCCTCTTCAGCCCCATTTAGCCACTGTGCTCTGTGTGTCACTCAGACCTAGTGTAGGCCTAGAGTGATCCTCCACAGTGTTTCCAGAGGTCATGATTCAGTTCAACCTGTTGTGCTCTCACTTCTTTACAGTATATTAGCATACATAATGTGTCATTGCATTGGTTCTTCCATTGGTTTTTCCATTGGTTCTTCCATTGGTTCTTCTATGTACTTATTATCTTTGATTAAGGGCAGTCAAACCTACATTTCAGTAGCGTATTTAAACGCACAACCTCTTTTCCCTGACCAAATACAATTGCGATAGTTGAGTGGTTCTGTATGCTCAAATTGACTCATCTTACAAGTAGATGCTCTTAGTTCTCAGAATAAGACATGTGGGTGTGCTGGCCTGGCAGTAGTTTGTAAACAGAGGTACTGTACTGTGCTGCCAAGGCAGGTTTGAATGAATCCAGACGGTTTAGCTAGCTCTAACCTGTCCCAGCTGGCTAATATGTTAGACCTAAATCTCTGATTATAGTCTTTTTGTCATCCATAGGATGAGTATGTAGTCACAGGGCTCACAGGTAATGTCTTCCCAAAAGACAAGAAATTCTAGGTGATATAGGCTATATCTATTTGTTATCCATAGGATGAGTATGTAGTCACAGCGCTTCATAGATATCGCCTAGGTGATCTGTATCTTGTTGTTATCCAGACCAGCAGTACCCTTATTGTCTTATGTATCGGTTTGTCCCCAGGACCTCCTCCCTGCCCCCCCTGGACTGGCCCCTGCCCCACCAGTTTGGCCAGTACGAGCTGAAGATCGAGGTGCACCCCAAGGCCCACCACCGAGCGCACTACGAGACAGAGGGAAGCAGAGGGGCGATCAAAGCCTCATCGGGCGGTCACCCTGTTGTCAAGGTAAGACATATAGCTTATTGTAGTCTTTCCCCTAGATTGTTTTCCAGACAGGGCTCAAAGGCCCCTGGCATCAACATTGTTCATTGAAACCAATAGAAGCCAAACTGTTTTAGGCTGGGTGCAAAACAAAAGAGCTACTGAGCTAGGCGGGTGGACCTTCCTCACTAATTCACTGGCCTAGTGCATGGTCAATGAATAACCCATAGAAATCAGAATAACCAAAGTTATTACCAGCTGGTGTAACCAACCACACCTAATAACTGGCAAAACACAGGTCAAATGGCTCTTTAGGTCCTAGTGTAGGTCATGGCCAGTTTGTTGTGCCAATCTGTTAGCATGATGCCTGACTGCCCTGCATTGTGTTACATAAGGTAAACCTTTCCGAATCTAACCTATACCACCAAGGAAACTATCACCTTAGTCACGTAACCATGGTGTTGGCGTGGCAACCTGGACGCAGGAAGTAGAACTTGAGAAACTCTCTGATGTAAACTACAAAGGTAGGGCAGCTCAGTTCAGTTCAGGAGGTGACCTGCATCTATACTGACAGTGACAGACCTCATTCAGATTGATAGACAGCCCGTGCCTTGTAGAATCAGGACTGGTGCCAAGACTGGGACGGTCACAGCATGCAGTACCTCAACTGTCAATTCATCAATTTATATAGCCGTCTAGGTTACGGCAGCCAATGCTAGTGAATTAAACTACAGAGAAGTGTCTCAGTTTACCTGGTGAGCGTGTAAGTATTATCAGACAATGACCGCCCCACCCCTCCCTCTGTACAGGTAGAAATGTAAGCTGCTGCAGCAGGCATACCAAGCAGGGCAGGATACATCATCGGTGTCACCGTCACCGAAGCCCAATTAGTTTGTCTGTCATGTGAAACCCCTGGACACTGAGGCAGAGTGAGCCTCAGAGCTGGAGCAGTGAAACCAATAATAATATAATAGTAATATATGCTATTTAGCAAATGCTTTTATCCAAAGTGACTTACAGTCATGCTTGCATACATCTTACTTATGGGTGGTCCCGGGAATTGAACCCACTACCATGGCATTACAAGTGCCATGCTCTACCAACTGAGCTACTACAAAGGACAAGTTCCAAAGGTGCAGACCCTGCCTAACTACAACTCAACTCCAGGCAGGCTCAAGAAAAGGCTCCCAAGTATTTGAAAGGTTTTGAATACTATTTGAACCGAGGTCTGTTACAGTACCTATGTAGCGCCACATTCCTGACCCAGGGCTCCCGTTCTGTTATCCAGCTGACAACCAGAGCAGAGCCAGGCAGCGGGTGAATATTTTATGCTCATGGGACAGGGATCCTTTGTGTGGTGACTGAAGCCAGGCGGATGGCATCATGGGCCATGACCACTGTTGTGTAACCCAACAATGCCCCTGCTTGGAGTGTGTGTGTGCATAACCCAACAATACCCCCCTTATAGGAGCCAGGAGACGGCTTGTCATTCCAGTCCACTCCCTCAGGATAATCTTTTAGTTGGGGTTTTAATGGAACTATACGCTGGTACCCACAGCAACCCCAATGTCATACTCTAATTGAAGTGACCTTTAAGAATGTGGACCAGAGTAAGACCACAGTTTGGTCTCCAGAACCGCTCATTTGTTAAATCTTTCACTGGGGTTGTCATCATTGGTTATTTTGATGCAAATGTTGTTGACCAGTTGTTCCATACAGCATATTTTCTTAAAAACTATGCCAACTCTCATCTCAGGGCTAGTTATACAGACTGGGTCCTGTTCCTCCATCAGTCAGAGCTAATGTTGAACCATTCCAACTGCAACCCCTCCAACTGCAACACCTCATTATACCCCACCATGTGTGACGATGCATAATTTAGCTTTCAAAATGTTGAACCCATACGGGCATTGGCTGTGTTTGCCCTCATTCCTAGTCCAGAAGGGAGCTATTTGGCCATAAGATCATTTCATTCCTTCTTTTTTTTGTATCGCTCCTCGCTTTGTCTTTGTGTGTGTGTGTGTGTGTGTGTGTGTGTGTTTTTGTGTGTGTGTCTTGTCTTCATGTGTGTTATGGGGCACCAGACCAGTGTAACACTAGGAGCATGTGAGGATAGATATCATCTCTGGTCAGGCAGGTCTAGTGGTGTTGTCCTTGTTTACTAAACAGAACCTCCTCATTGTTTCTCTGTTGACACTCTGTTTCATGCCCCCTTTAACACCGTGTGACCAAGAGGCTGTCCTATTATATTTGTTTTCACAGAAACACTGTTGTTTTTATTACAACCTAAACACCTGCCTTACTGATACAGGTCCAAGACACAATGTGCTGCTAGAGTATTTACAAAAAGTCTCAGGTAAGAAGTGCTGATCTAGGACCAGGTCCCCAACGGTCCAGAAAATCATATTCATTATGAATTCATGATGTAAAAGGCAAAACTGATCCTATATCAGTGAATATACAGCAGGCCCTGGTGAATAGGGATGAGTCATCAAGGGTCAGTCACTAGGTTAACAACAGACTGACTAACAGCCTTTTCCCTCCAGGTGTAGGTCTGTAACTAAGCCTATAGTCCCTAGCCGTAGGAGGACATTGGTCCCTCAGTGTCTCAGTGTGTCACTGCATCCTTCTGCTCTCAATGGCTCCATGGGAGCGCCAGTCTTCCTGTGGGGTCCACTGACTCAGGTGTTGGGACTCGTGATGTCATCAACTGACGCAATGACTGCCATCTGGCCGTGGTGTGGCCAGCTTCCTTTTGTGACTGTTGTGTTTGTTGTCTATATCAAGACACACACACACACACACACACACACACACACACACACAAACACACACACCCCAGATCAAGGAGCCACAGAGCTGCTATGTCAACAGAAACAAGAGCATGACACTGGGAAGGGGTCCATGGTAGAGCCCTGCACAGGCAGGAAATTTAATCCCGAGCCCTACCCATGCCCTACCCTACCCGGGCCCGATTGCTTCTGACAAATTTAAGGCCCTGCCTGAACCCAAAATCAGAAATACATTTCTTCATGAGCTGCTCATCTCTGTCTGTTCCCCTGCTCCGTCCCTGCACTGCACTGCATCTGCTCCATGCGCTGTCTGCGTGTGTGAGTATCCATAGCAACGCCCCAGCTTGGGCTGCTCACGAGACGTGGTAGAGCTGTTAGCTAGCAACTTTTCGTTACTCTAAACTACTACCAAAACGTACGGAATATTATTATTTTCTGTGAAATAATATCTCCTGTCGACTCGGACAATGTTCTGGTTTTATATTTTATAAGAGGTTGAAGCACTTCTGACACCATGTTATGATAGTAAGATATGACTGTACAGAGACCCTGCACAGCAGAGCAGGAGGGAGCAAATGGCTCAGCTTCAAAATGTTAGTGATCAATTTAATCATTCTTGAAAATAATACCCAAGCCCGGCCCGTACCCTGGTAGATGAAAAAACGGGCCTTAACCTGATGTATAATGTTGGGGCCCTTCAGGCTCGGGTCAGGTAGCATAACCTAGAAAGGGTAAGCTGCTGCAGGGCAGGAGAAGGACAGACAGGGTGTCTGAGTGTGTGTGTGTGTGTGTGTGTGTGTGTGTGTGTGTGTGTGTGTGTGTGTGTGTGTGTGTGTGTCTCCCCCTCAGCCAGCCAGCCTACATTATTCATGCTACTGTATCTGCTTTATGCTAATTGTACCGGTCCTGTTCCTGAAGCGCTTGCTGGCTTTTCCCCCTATTATCGCTCTCTTTTTCTAGACTCTCTTTGACAGAGCCCAGTTTATATGGCAGAAGCCAGCCAGGCTTTGTTTTCTCTGATCACAGTGGGCCACAGATGAGCAGTTATAATGGTAGAGGTTGTGTCCCTGAGGCGGGAAGCTGTTAAAATATCCTGGTCCTCCCACCACCTGAAAGGGAAAGGTGGACTTGTCTCTGTTTTCTGTTACATTTACATTTACATTTTAGTCATTTAGCAGACGCTCTTATCCAGAGCGACTTACAGTTAGTGAATACATATTTTTTTTTTTGTTATTTTTGTTATTTTTTTTTTTTTAAACTGGTCCCCCGTGGGAATTGAACCCACAACCCTGGCGTTGCAAACGCCATGCTCTATCAACTGAGCTACATCCCTGCCGGCCATTCCCTCCCCTACCCTGGACAACGCTAGGCCAATTGTGCGCCGCCCATGAGTCTCCCAGTCGCGGCCGGCTGCGACAGAGCCTGGATTCGAACCAGGATCTCTAGTGGCACAGCTAGCACTGCGATGCAGTGCCTTAGACCACTGCGCCACTCAGGAGACTGTTACTGTCATGATACATGCTTTTACTGCTGTATGTTGACTTGCTGCAAACCAAAGTAAAAGAAAGGCAGCTTTAAGGCATGCCACTATATAGGACTAGTACTACACTGATAATGCAGCTCACCTAGTTTGAGCAACAGGCGTTTGTTTGCTTGAGGGGCCTCATCGTAAATTAGTGGTTTTATTTTATCCCCCATATTGTGTAGTAGATTTGAAAGTTCAAGAATGGTCGCTAGCTACAGGGTCTCCTTCCCATAACCCCAAGGGTCACCAGGTTATCAGGCAGGGCAGCGTCATTTAAATGAGAGGAACATGCAAGACTAACTGATCTTATCCACACTGTGATCAAACAGCCACCAAACTGTTCCCATGGACTTACATGCACATACATCTCCTACCATAAGTTAATGAGTAATATAAGGGAGTCAAAAATGAAAAGTCTCCTCAGTCCGTGTCTCCCCCCCAAAATAAACCATAGAGTGCAACAGAAAGAAAGCCATGGGTCTGCATGTCATAACAGTAATCTTCTAACTAAAACCTACAGTAGCCAGACAAACAAAAGCGAAACAATGTGACACTGTTTACATGGCACTGTTTGGACAGAGGTGATTCATACCACTGGGTTCTGTGTGGAATGCTGCTTATTCCAGTGGATACCACGCTAGGCTATGCTAAGCTAAGCTGTTCTTATGTAAACAGCCTGGGTTATGCTAGGCTAAGCTAGGGCTTCTCCTCAGGGGCTAGCCTAACTGCTGGGCAGGCAGACCATAATTGTAAGGCACACCTGTTGCTAGGAGACGGGTAAGTCCAAAGCCTCTGGCTTAGGAATCTGTGTGCGTATTTAACCGGCCTAATTGTGCGCTTGCTGCTTCGACACAAAGAGAAGGAGATCCACAGTGTTACACAGTGGGCCATGGATACAGGGAAACACGCATGCAGGCAGGATACACACACACACACACACACACGTACACACACACACACACACACACACGTACACACACACACACGTACGTACACACACACATACACATACACACTTTTACAGTATTATTAGGTAAAAGGCTTCTGTAAACAAAAACATTAAGGCTAAGTTTCTAAATATAACATGTTTTATATTGCAGCCCTTGCATTTAGTCTTTAACGTTCAGCCTTTTTAATAACTCTTAATGAGGCCATGGTGTCCGATAATGGGATTTGAAAGGCAAGATGGGCTGAGGCTGTCCAAGAGCGCATTATGTTTCCCTCTCTGGCCACACAGAATGATTGTGATACATCACGAACCCCCTCTCTGACTACCAGCGACTAGCTGTGGTTCTATTTCTATACAACATAACCATCAGCTTTTGTCACATAATAAAGCATGTGCCTTGCTGCGTTGTCACTTTTCTACACCAGTGCTCCTCTGCTCCACTGTGTGTAGTCTTTATTCCTCTGTGTTGTTGTGGCATGCCTTTGTTGACTCTTTCAATAGGTGTGGATGTGTAATAAAGAGGGAGACATGCGACGCTCTCCTCTCCTCTGCTCTCCTCTGCTCTGCTCTGCTCTGCAGTTTGCACTGTGTGAACCGACCGGAGCTGTTGTCCTGCCCCAGGCTCTATTTGATGTAAACATGATGTAGGCTGTGAGGCTCCGCTCTCATTTCATGTAATCAGGGTTAGTGTACAGTGAGGGAACTGGGGGGTGGGAGAGAAAGAGAGAGCGAGAGAGTAATGTTTACTGTTCATTTTTTATTGTTTATTTCACTTTTATTTATTTCACTTGCTTTGGCAATGTAAACATATGTAAACATAAATATGTTTCCCATGGAGAGAGAGAGAGAGGGAGAGAGAGAGGGGAGGGGGAGAGAGACCTTCAGCTTTAAGTAGAGGGGAGAGGGAAAGGGGAAAGAGAGACTGAGCTTTGAGCAGACCTGCAGAACCATACTCTAGCTGAGGATACAGTAGACGTTGCTCTGCTCTGTGTGTGTATATTGACCTTGTTTAAACAAACGGCTGTCTGGGCCCTGGTGTGCTGGCTACAGGCCTGTATGTGAACAGGGCTGTGCGCGTCCGTGGGCCCTAGGCCGTGTCAGAGACACCACTGGACGTCATGGGCCAGAAGCCGCCCATGACCTTGACCACCGCTGTTCCCGCTCCTACATCTCTCTCTTACACACACACACACACACACACACACATACACACACACACACACACACACACACACACACACACACACACACACACCCTCTAAGGGCTGTTTACACCAGTGTGAGAATGCACTCATATATACACACACTCAAATACACATGCACAGAGCCTTGCCATGGCAACACCAGAGAAACACAGGGAAACAACTTGGCAGAGGCATGCGCCTAAAGAAAGTGTTGTGTTACAATAGGGAGGGAGGTAGAGGGTCGGAGCTGAAGGGGGTGTGGAGGAAAGGGGAGGGAGGGTGGATTTAGGCATGATGAAACATGCCGCTCTCACTGTGAAGTTTGGCGGGCTACGCTTCTGTTGGTGGGACTTCGCCCAGCCCTAGCCCCAACCCAACCCATCCCTCAACACTTGTGTTTTGCCTTTTCATTTTTGCAAATGTCAAACATTTGAGACCGGGGCTGTTTTACATTTCTCCTTGTTGCATGTCACCCTCTTCTCTCCGGGCCCCGCTGGCCAGGCTGTTTTCTCTTCTAATACTGGATCAGTGGAACAGATGCCACTGAGAACCAAAATAAGCCTCTTTATTTAGACCTGAATCTGTAACGGTATCCAGCAGTTTTATATTTAGGTAACCTAGCAGGCAGCCTATGGTTGTGTTCCAAATGGCATTATAGTCCCTACATAGCGACATGCTTTCGACCAGAGCCCTGGTTGAAAGTAGTGCACTTACTGCACTATGTAGGGAATAGGGTGCCTTTTGGGATGCAGACCTATATCCAGCAGCAG
Source organism: Coregonus lavaretus (assembly GCF_964263955.1). Classification (NCBI taxonomy): domain Eukaryota; kingdom Metazoa; phylum Chordata; class Actinopteri; order Salmoniformes; family Salmonidae; genus Coregonus; species Coregonus lavaretus. The sequence continues at coordinate 36,942 of NW_028160143.1, forward strand.
CAGTGCGGCGTGTGTCAGACATGTGACTGGTATTAATGTCAGCAGGTTTAATATGACTACTGATTGACATGATCCATCAGGTCTTATTGACCATCTGGTCCCAGAGGATTTGAGGAGGTTAAGAAAGTGCAGAGACCACCCTCCCATAGTATTTCACACCAACCATGGATTTGGTGGGGGATGTGAGGCGAGGAATGTGAAACAAGCAGGCAGAGGGTGCGTGTGTGTGTGTGTGTGTGTGTGTGTGTGTGTGTGTGTGTGTGTGTGCATGCATGTGTGTGTCTGTGTGTGTCTACTCTGCGTGTGTCTACGTGTATGTGTGTGTGTATTTTTTGCTTATTCGCCCTTGCATGTGTTATGTGTTTACATAACACTTTGCGCATTACAGTATTTGGAAAGGTGTAGCCTAGCCTTGCTATGATGTTGGGACTGAAAGGTGTAGCCTAGTCTTGCTATGATGTTGGGACTGAAAGGTGTAGCCTAGCCTTGCTATGATGTTGGGACTGAAAGGTGTAGCCTAGCCTTGCTATGATGTTGGGACTGAAAGGTGTAGCCTAGCCTTGCTATGATGTTGGGACTGAAAGGTGTAGCCTAGCCTTGCTATGATGTTGGGACTGAAAGGTGTAGCCTAGCCTTGCTATGATGTTGGGACTGAAAGGTGTAGCCTAGCCTTGCTATGATGTTGGGACTGAAAAACGGAAACCGCAAAGAAAATAGTTATTTTGGATGTAGCTTTAAATGTCAGATGTTGCTAAATTAGTCGGCTCTGTCTTCTGTTTCTGTTCTGTTTGACAGTGTGGTGTTGACTCACTGGGAGTGCTGAAGTAGGTATTTTTCAGACCCTAATCAGTTTTACTTCCTGTATTATTTCATTTGACAATATGGTGGCTCGCTACCAGACCTGAGCCTCGTGTTGTAGACTCTAGAGACTGAGAGGCCTTTGTGTAGTAGGATATCTTTACAGAAAGTTATACTCAAGGATGAGCTGCACGTGTTCAAAGTATTTTATGTGTTCAAAGTAGTTTGTTTAGAGACGCGAAAAGCACCACAGCGCGAAACATGGTTTCACAAAACAATAACAATACTTGATTTCTGACCACGTTTCGTGCTGTAGTGCTTTTCACGTCCCTCCCTCCCCCCTCTCTCTCTCTTCCTCCCCCCCCACGCTGTCACAGTTTCACAGAAACATCAAGTCGCTAAATCATGTCTGGAACACACATGGTGTGCTGTGAACAGTGAATGAACATTACAACGCCACACACACACACACACACACACACACACACACACACTCCCTCAGTCTGTCTGCACTCACTTCCATAGTCCGCTTTCCATATCTATACTAGTAATGACAGACCGGAAGGCACCCATAAAACCAAGCCTAATGACTTTGAGCTTTTTGAAAGTAGGATTAAGGTTTTGTTTACAACCACAGGTTATTGTAATGATAATATAGATGGATAATTATCACTAGTTAGTTATTAGATGTATTTCACGTTGATATGGTTCTCTAGGGCTTGAGGATGACCCCATAATAGAGGGATATTATACAGGATGTCATGTTGATTGTATAAACTACTTTCAGCACATCTTAATATATTCAATTGCCCAAAAAGCTTTTTTGACATTTTGAGTTGCAGTCAGAGTCCGCACATCCATTGTCTCAGAGATTCGTTGCACTCTATTTCTTACGAGGCTTTACATTTCTGCTAGTCTCACCCGGTACCCTACAAAGACTAAACCAGTAGGGACAATGTTAGTGACTTCCACTATAAAGAGTAGGCCTGTAGGGACAACATTAATAACACTATAACAGCTGTGTTTCTGTACTCAGGTAGGGTTAAATCAATGCTAGTTCTCCTATTTGCAGCTGTAAGAGGCCATTAGTGCACCTCTCTTCCTCTCTTTAAAAGCTCTGAAGAACTAATCCATTACTAGGCTGGACTGTTCACCAACCCTGTCCGCTCATCAGGGTGCCAATGTGTTGTGGATGCCACAGGCCCTATCCCTGACTCTGGCTTTGTTTCGATGGGCGAAATGGCACTGCCTCTGAGGCTGATTGTCCGAAGTGTGAGTGTGTGTGCGTGTGTGTGTCACAGCGAGACAGGGATGTGACCTCGCACACTTCGTCCCGGCCATCCAAAAGCCTCTTAGCGTAGTCAGGGCAGTGTCAGGGAGGAGTCAGATGGTCTCCTAGGTATCAGCCTGTAGCCCGTAGGCCCAACAGGAGCAGACTTAGAGGGCACACACACTTCCAAGACATCCAGCTAGGAATGACTTTAGGGGGCTTTTCCTGTCCCTTTAAGTTCTAACCGAAGCCTGTGTGTGGCCCTCTGCTATGTGCTCTTTACTTAAAGGCCATGTGCCATTGTTCTAATGCATGCAATAACAGATCAACACACTTTGGTTTTTGTTCATTAAAGCAGTGGGTGGATTTGATTAGTAAGCACCCAGTACTTCAGCATGAACAATACATTGTGGAACTGGAAATTCTAACTGAGACAAATTGTCCAGTACCACATCAACCTTGAATTGAAATTGGAAGCAGGCCTACTGCTCAGCTGTAAGGTGTTTGCCGTGTGTTGAAAGATTAAGAATCAAGAATGAAGTCCAAATGAAACAGAACAGGTGTAATCACCCATACTCTGTGTAAAGGTCTCCATGTGTTGCTGGTGCTTTCCTAGATGTGCCTGCCTGTATAAATAGGTGGAGCTGCAAAGCAGAGAGGAGAGTGACCTAACCTGGTTGAGTTGAGCCAGGCAGGGCTGCAGTGGGCAGCTGCTGGGCTTGTTTTATTTTTATTTTTATTTTTTTTGCCAGCCACCCTGAAGATGAATTAACCAGCCAGACCAGACCAGCCGGGTGTTGTAACCTGTAACTAGGCCTATGAGGAGCCAGGTCATCCTAAACCCTGCCCCCTTCTCTCTCACACACACACACACACACACACACACACACACACACACACACACATATACGTACACACACAGAGGTTAGAGGTCAGGGAGAGGGGGTGGGTTAGTGTTCACTGCGTAAACAAGGCCCCTGACCAGCATCGTCTTGCAGACGTTGTGTCTCGGCTACCTCACCTCCCTACCCCTGTCCAGAACACTGAGGCTTTAAGCTAATTAGAACCCTGCTCCTGTCTTCAGTGTTATGGTAGTAGAGGTCTTTACCACCCTGATACCCAGGGGACTCGTCTTCTCTCCCAGACCTCTAAACACAACACATCGTTTCCACTGGCTCTGTCTGACCCCAACAGGCCCCCATACCTCTATTCTGACCCCGCTGGATCCCATCTATGTGTTTTAGTCAGAGAGAAAATAGTCTGAAAATTAAATAAAAACCAATGGAGTGTCTGGTAGGATCTCTCCCCCCTAAGCGGGTACACACCACCACAGTGCAGCTTTCAGTTGGAGCTGGAAAGGAAAAGGAAGTCCAATAATTGGTTTCAGAGAAAGTAAATATTTTGAAACCAAGCTGCATGTGATTTTTAGTGGTTGGTGTTTCTCAGGTACACTTGTTTCCATCCAGACCATAATTTCACTGTTTTGGCTGCTGTTGCTCTGGGAACCAACCGCATAATGACAACTCCCACCCTCAAACCCCCCTCTCCTTTCTTTTCTCTCTTTTTCTCCTTCCCTCCTTCTACACCTGACCTTTTTCTCTCTTTTCCCAAACGGTAATGCCGGTGTGTGTGTGTGTGTGTGTGTGTGTGTGTGATGCAGGGTGGGGAGCAGGGTTCACCCTCCAGCTGCAGTGGGGCCAGGGGTTGGCTGGGTCGGGGAGGTGTGTCGGGGGGAGGTGGTGGGTGGAAGTGGTGGTGGAGGGGGTACCATCCTGCCGGCACGGCCCCTGCCAAGCACAACATTCCTAACAGTAGTGGGATTGTGTGGCCGGTGTTTTCTCTGTCCCTCTGAGGAGAGGATGGAGGAGAGGGCCTCTCACCTGCATGGCAGGCTGGTGGCATTTTGGTTCCTGAAAGAGCCAAGGAGGAGAGCGGCTGCCCAGGGCTCAGGCCAAGCTGGCACTGGCATCACAGCTGGATCAGGGTCATGGGCGTTGGTTGGCAATTTCACTGACAGGTTTAGTCTAGAACCCAAAACCGCAGCTTCACCAATAAAAGTTGCTTTAAAAGGTGCACGATAGACCACACAGAATGAGTTGAAGATCATATCAGTGGTGACTTGTTTTTCCAAGCTTGCACTCCATTCAGTAAAGTTGTAGGCACATTTTTTCTGGTACTGTGGTGCACCAAAGTATGTCTTTCAAGATTATAATTTTTTCTCCTTTCTCTCTCGTGTTTTGAAAACGTGTCTCCTCGTTTTTTGGCTTGGTCTTTTTGGGTAGCTACGACCTGTTGGGGGTTTGTCTAGGAACTGGACTAAGGTCGGAGATGGTGGTTCCTCTGCAGAAGGGATTTTGGAGGTAATTGTGCACATGCAGGTTGGGATCCCTATTAAGACAGAGAGTAGATGGGGGAAATGATAAGGGTATTTAGTTAGAGGAGGAGAACGTGTGTGTGTGTGTGTGTGTTGACCTGGTTGGAGGCCAAGCAGATAGATCCAGATGAATCTCCAGAGATCCTGCCAGAAATGTCTGACTTACTGGGGTTTTCACTTGAACGTTTCAAGCTGACATTTAGGCTAGACTCGCTCCAGAAAAGAGAAAAGTGGGCATTGGGAAGCAAAGGAAATGTGCAGATTGTCCTGGAAGTGCGATGCTCATATGGACTCTATCTACATACTCATGTCTTTGTTTTAATTATTTACCCCCCCCCCCCCCCCCCCTTCCCTCCATATCTCTGTCTTGTCTCAGCTGATGGGCTACAACGAGAAGCCTGTCAACCTACAGATGTTCATCGGCACGGCAGACGACCGCTACCTCAGACCTCACGCCTTCTACCAGATGCATCGGATTACTGGGAAAACGGTGGCCACTGCCAGCCAGGAGATCATCATCTCCAGCACCAAAGTTCTCGAAATTCCTCTGCTTCCCGAAAACAATATGTCCGCCAGGTGGGTGTCATGGTCGCTCAAGGATGACATTACTCAGAGGAAGACCCTGAGAGTGTAAAAATAACAGTTCATGCAGGATCGTAATATCCAGACATACACACACACACACACACACACACACACACACACACACACATACACACATACATACATACATACATACATACACACGCTAGGGATTTTATTAGTCTTAATTCAAACCAACAGGAGGGTTAAGTTCAGCAGGAAAATGAGAATTTCCTACCAAGCAGAATATGCTTCTAATACACTTTATTTCCATATTTATGGATTTACATTGACCACAGTATATATTTAGGCTTTTATTTCGAAGGCTCTGGTTTTTCCTTTATAATCTGAATTCCGAGCTGTTTTGTCTTAGATTTGATGTTTCCCCTCATAGCTGTAGCATTAATAAATCATATTTACTGCATTTGCACTTTGTAATTTGACTCAGATGTATATTATTTTCACAATATGATGGCAAAGGTTTATTATGGCATTCATTCAGCCTTCCATTCAGCCTAATTAATTTCTTAATTGATACCCAATCGGGGGTGTGTTGCTTAGCTCCCCTCCCTATCTCTCTTGCAGTATTGACTGTGCTGGCATCCTGAAGCTGCGGAACTCGGACATTGAGCTGCGGAAGGGGGAGACGGATATTGGGCGGAAGAACACGCGTGTGCGAGTGGTGTTTCGTGTTCACATCCCCCAGACCAATGGGAAGGTTCTCTCTCTACAGGCTGCATCCATCCCCGTAGAGTGTTGTGAGTGTCCAGATCCTGTTCAGATGCGCACACACACACATACACACACACACACAGCCCTTTTCTCTCTCACTCACTCATCTCTCTTTTTCTCTGTCTCTTTCTATCTTTCTCATATGTACATTGCTGCCTATGTAAACCCCTCTCCTCTGCTCTCCTCTTTCCTCCCAGCCCAGCGTTCGGCCCAGGAGCTTCCCCAGGTAGAGAAGGCCAGTCTGACCAGCTCTCTGGTCAGCGGGGGAGAGGAGATAGTCATCACAGGATCCAACTTCTTCCCCGAATCAAAGGTCATATTCCTGGAGAAGGGCCCTGGTAAGAGATTTGTACACACAGCGTCTCACACACGGGGGAAGTCCTTGGGGACATCCTTGCTGAGGATTGTGATAGTTTTTCTTGATTATTTGTATTATATTGTATTTTACTTTATTTAGTATATTGTGTATACAGTATGGAGGGCTCCCTTGTAAAAGAGACGTTGGTCTCCATGGTAAAATAAGTAAAGATAAATATTGCTGACCCACAAGCTGACTCAATTCACATTGTCGAACAGTCCAAAGGATCAGGACAGATTATTTTTTAAATTGTCCTCTTGCCACAATGGTCTTATATCAGATATATAATACTGTTTAGTTAATCCAAATTAAACAGCTCAAAGAATATCCACAGTAGCAAATACTCTGTAGTTTGGATCCAGTGAGTTGACCCAAGATCTGTGTTGATTTGGGTACTGTAGCTCCATGTTAACGTAACCATTGTTGGGTAGAGAACAACGGGAGTGTAAGGAAGGACCCTTCTCAACATGCTCTGGATAGAACGTCACCATCACCAATCACCTCTTGCAACTTAGAGTTCAAACAGGTTCCAATAGCTGATTTACTGACAGCGGAGGAAGAGTCAGACCCAACTAGATAGAAACACCTGGGAAAAGAACAGTCACATGCCTCCTACAGCCCTGGGGAGCGTTCCACACCATGCTGCTATCCCGCCCACTAGCACTGCTCTACTATTTAAAGCACCTCTCTTTTTCTGTCATCCATGGAATGTTACTACTGAGTTATGTGTTACAATACACACATAGCTCAAGAGCAAGAGCCACTAATAACGGATCTCTATCTCTTTTCTGATTGTATCTGTCCGTCCCAAGAGATAGATAGGTAGCGTATCTGGCTGCTGCTACTGACTGAAACACAGGTCATCACACACCCACACAGTACAATCTACTGCTTACACCTGGCTCTTCAGTCTCTAGTCCTTATCAGTGTTAATATGTAGCCCTGCCCTGTTCAGTGTTGTAACTTAAGAAGAGAGAGTCTCTCTGAGTGTGGTCGGTCCTTCTACTCATACTGGACCTCTTCACTAATCGCTTGGGTTGAACTTAACTTATAACAACCCACTGTTTAGCCTCTCTCCCTCCTCTAACTCTCTCAATAATAAAACACAAGGATGGGCGGGTTCCAGGATGGAAACTGTGAAAGGGTGACCGCATTCTGTGAACCAGTCCCTGCCTGCCCATGTAGCTTTGTGAAAGAGGCCAAACTGAATCAAGTTCAAACACGGAGGAGAGTCAAGGGTGCTGTTACTTACTGACTAAGATACATTATTTTGAGAAATTGAGTGGAAACCTTTACCCTAGGAGTGGAAACCTTTACCCTAGGAGTGGAGAGTTTAACCTAGGAGTGGAGTGGAGGAAACTTGGGCCCCGCAAACATGATGTGTGTGTGTTTTGAGGTTGAAAGAGAGAGATAATGAATGATCTGGTTTGTATAAATTGTCCCTCATCACGGCTAATCCAGCCGCTTATTGCAGACCATGCCTGATTGGAGGGAGCGGATGGAGGGATGGAATAAAGACAGGAGAGGAAGAGAGTAGAAATGACAGAGTTTTCCACCTCCTCCTTCCATAAACAGAGTACAACAGTGGAATCACGTTGAGCGTAAAATACAGGTTTATTGTGGTTAGTTAGTTAATGCATAGTCAGTGTTTCCCCTAGGATTCTTTTCAGCAATGGTGGCAGAGTTGGGGGGGATGGGGTCTAGCGGGAGCTGGGTCTTCCTGCGGGGGGGTAGGGTGGGGTCTTCCTGCGGGGGGGGTAGGGTGGGGTCTTCCTGGGGCATATATAAAAATAAATGCAGTGGAAGCGCCGCTGCTAAATGCACATAAGAGGAGGGGAGGGTTCGGTAACAGGGATCCCTAGCTCCAGGCACCAGTTCATAAGAAGTACTACATTACTGTTTATGGAATCTCTACTGGCCTCTTTACTGGACTCTCTTCTTGACTTGTTATATTCCCATTTTTAAAGATGATAAAAGTCACTTTGAATAGAAAAGTTTGCTAAATTACCATATTGTTTTTATTACAAGCAGTAATGGAGGTATTTTAGTGAGTTGGTTGACTGTTAGTTAGGTCAATGGACTTGACTGCACTGCAGTGAGGATAGGGGAGGAGGGGGAGAGGTAGTTGAGGTGAGGAAGGGGAAGTTAGCCATGAGGATGCAGGCAGGCTAGCTACAGCAGGTCTGTCAGTGTGAGGTCTGGTCTTTGGCTCGCTCGCTCATCACCTCTTAATGCTAGGAAAAGCAGAAAGGGCCTTTCCATCTGTCCAGATGAAACAGGATAATATCCAATGGCTTCATGCTGACTTCTATCACTTTATTACCTGCTCGGAGGGAGGGAGGGAGGGAAGTATGGCTCAGAGGAAGGGGAATATGAAAAATGCATTATTATTCTGAGGGAAAAAACATATTATTTGACCAGAGTGAACCTCATCAAACAGAGAAAAAGGGTCCCTAGTTGGACTGACTCTACTGCCTGACTGACTACTGGCTGACTGACTCTACTGACTGACTGACTCTACTGGTTGAGTGACTCTACTGACTGACTGACTCTACTGATTCTACTGGCTGGCTGACTCTACTGACTATACTGAATGACTGACTCTTCTGATTCTACTGGCTAACTGACTCTACTGGCTGACTGACTCTACTGACTGTACTGACTGACTGACTCTACTGATTCTACTGCCTGACTGACTATACTGACTGACTGACTCTACTGACTATACTGACTGACTGACTGACTCTACTGATTCTACTGGCTGTCTGACTCTACTGACTATACTGACTGACTGACTCTACTGATTCTACTTGACTATACTGACTGACTACTGATTCTACTGGCTGTCTGACTATACTGACTGACTGACTCTACTGGCTGACTGACTCTACTGACTGGCTGACTCTACTGACTATACTGACTGACTGACTCTACTGATTCTACTGGCTGTCTGACTCTACTGACTATACTGACTGACTGACTCTACTGATTCTACTTGACTCTACTGACTATACTGACTGACTCTACTGATTCTACTGGCTGTCTGACTCTACTGGCTGACTGACTCTACTGATTCTACTGGCTGACTGACTCTACTGACTGACTGACTCTACTGACTATACTGACTGACTCTACTGATTCTACTGACTGACTGACTCTACTGACTCTACTGACTGACTGACTCTACTGACTATACTGACTGACTGACTCTACTGACTATACTGACTGACTGACTCTACTGACTATACTGACTGACTCTACTGGCTGACTGACTCTACTGGCTGACTGACTCGACTGGCTGACTGACTCGACTGACTGACTGACTGACTCTAATGTAGGGCCTTGATGAGCGCAGAAGTTTACACAAGGGGAGTGGAGAATGACGTAAAAAAAAAACAGTGGTTGAATTGAAATTGCATTTAACACACCAGGCATCAGTGTTTTTCCTTTCTTCTATACAAAAGGTCTAAAAGCTATAGTTATTATAGCTGTCTGACTAGCTTAGCCCTCGTTGTTTTGGTAGATATCATAACACATGGACGTGTGTTTTTAGCTCTCTGAGAGGGGAGCATATAGAACATGTTTTCTCTCGGAGAGAGGGGTGGATGGATGTGTGTTTTCAGGTGGGGGGTGCGATATGAGGTTCCTGTTGGAGCTTGTTTTGTGCTGGGCGGAGGACGGTGGCAGTACATGTGGGGCCCTCTACCTCCTCTCTCCTGCCTATTGAATGTCAACATGTGCTGCAGAAATACACTCAGTGTGCTGTATGCTGAAGTCAGACAGAGCTAAGGCACCCAAGGTCATTATTCAGTCATTACCAGAAAGCTGTCTGACTCAGATGGCTAGAGGAGTAGCTAGAGCCCTTACACCAAAAGAGAGGGAACCTCCCAATAGAGATACAATAGCCTAGAGTGGTTTATGTCATAAACCTGTTCTGTTTCCTTCTGTGGGACGGTGGAACCTCCACTGAGCTCTATGGAAGAGTCTAATGCACCACAGGATTACTGGGACAAAGACTGTCATCTGCCTCTGTTAGGATGAGATCAGGGGCATTTCTAAGCCTTCCTAACTAAAGTAGTATGTTATCAGTTAAGAGGAGATCAGAGTAGGGCCATCTACTATAGATGGCCATTAGAAGGGGAAGCCTTTGGAAAGAAAAGCAGAATACTGTAGATGTAGAGGACTTAGCCTATAACTACAGTACAGCTATAAGATCCCATTGTATAGATGGGGAGTCTTTCAGCAGGCATTAGGGCAGATCGGTTTTGGGGAAGCCCTTTGGTTAAGTGGAGAAGTAACACAGGTGCAGTCAGATGTAATCAGGCCCATATTGTGAACAGCATGAAACAGCCCCATTTGCAATTGCAAGTTAGTGTGGCATCATGCCATTTAAAAAAAGGTGTAGCTACTTACTACTGTAAGTGACAGCAGTAGTTGTGCAGTAGTAGCTGAAAATATCTATTTATATAGTAGTTGTGATGATCGTGACTTCTCCTGAACCGCAGCACCAGCCCAGCAGCCCGTTATAATTCTCTCAACTGCTTTTCTGAATGGCTGGATGCCTAAGATGTCTGGCCAGATCATTAGATCTGTAGTAGGAAAACTGGAAAATAAGGGGATGTTTCCTTTCCTAAGCCAGCCAGAACTCTGGCAGCACAACGCAGCCCAGCACGTGGTGGACCAACCGACGGAGGGAGGGGTTTTTAAATAAATAGACAGTTATTCCACTCTTCTCTCCATAATGTTAACCAGGCAAGACAATCAGCAGGATATTTAGACTTTGATTACTTTTTAATAGCTGTAAAAATACTCTCCACAGGGTTTCTGTGTCCATAAAGATGACATCATTGAGATGTTTCAGGTCCCCCAGCCAGAACCAATTGAAATCCCTCTGCTTTCCGAAGATTTTCTGTGGTTCATATTAAGCCATGTCTGCTGGGGCAGAGAGAGTCATACACTGACATGATGATCATTAGGAAAATAGACAGTACCCCAAAAGATAACTTCCAAAATATTACACAAGACTTAAAGATGGGTCTGAAAAATAATGCAATGATCATAGATCTTCCTCATAATTAGGTTGTGTGGCCGGAGTGTATTGCATGTTACGTGCATTTAGCTACCTGACTTATTCAGCTTTTTTCAACTCAACATTACTGTATTATCTTTAGATTTGATGGTCTTGGTTTTATAAACTATTTGACAGATACTATAATTCACTTCCTCCCAGATTCACATTGATATAGGAATTAGTCCAAAAGCTGGCAATTCAATTAGGGGAGGATTTGATGGAGTCCTTTGTGTCACATTTGTCTGTTGACTCCATCTGTTTTGTGGAGGAGTAGCAGGATGAGGAGGAGGGGGGTTGACTCTATGCTGAATCCCTATGGGTGCCATTCTGCTATTAATTCACACATTATTTGAAAAGCAGACAAAGAGCCGAATGCATTGTCTCTCGCCAGGCCCAGACTGGAGTGGGAATGCTGTGATCTTGCTGTCTGTCACAATGGAGTCCTACAATGTGTTCTACTCATCTATCATGTCTTCTCCCTCTTTTTTTCTCTTTTAGATGGAAGACCACAGTGGGAAGTGGAGGCGAAAATCATCCGGGAGAAAAGTCAAGGAGTAAGTAGAACATATGCTTTCTACACGTCTCTGTAGCTTAGCTGTCATATAAAGGCAATATTTTTACAGCTGTTAGATTTATGTAACATTATGAATTAATTATTACTAAAGTATCCTGACCTAATGTGAATGTCTGTGAAAAGTGGAAACGTTGACTGTGTTGGTTCCTTCTCCCAGTCGAACATCGTGGTTGAGGTCCCTCCCTACCACAGTAAGACCGTGACCTCGGCTGTTCAGGTGCAGTTCTACGTGTGCAACGGGAAACGGAAAAGGAGCCAATCACAACGCTTCACTTACCTGTCAGGTAGGAGGATCTACATTCTACACAAATCATAGTGCTTGAATTGCAAGTATTTAGAATCACTGGTGGTTGTGTTCCAACCCATCTTAAACACGGTCACACTGTACAGATTACTAGATCTGGCAACACTTGGTGTTAAGCTAACATCTCATGAACCACATTTATATGATATAGCAATTTTGTCATGTGTGGCAGTGTTCTAAAGACTTACTGGAACACAATCATGTGCAGTCACGTTTAAACCTCCAGTTGCTTCTCACTCCTCTGTTGGCCTCTCAGGGTGATTGACAGAAAGCAGAATCAGCCATGGAAAGCAGCAACACACACACACACACTGCCGAGGCTCCTGTTGTTTTGGAGAGCTTTGAACTTTCCCTCCCAGTTTGCATAGCTGTGGTTAAAGAAGGGGCACCTCCACTAGCAGTTCCAGTTACATGTGCACCTGCCAACCGTTCATGTAAAGCACCATTCAACTCTATTGCTGACTGTTTCTGATGTGAATTTGCATTGACGTTTTAGTATGCAAATCCCTCTGCTCTCCAGGAACATTTTACTGCACACAGGAATTGTGGGAATTTCAAATGGTGTTGTTTGCCTAAAATAAAATCTCTGCATCAAGGCTGAAAATGAGTGTTTTTGACATGTGGATTATGCAGTTTCCTAATGTTTCTGATTAAGTCAAATCGCTGCGTAGTTACTTGATATTGTTATTGTTTTCCAACAATAACGTCAAACCAACATTAGTCAAAACGAAAACTGCGTTGGTGGAATATAATGACAAGTAAGCAATTTCTGACATGTACCACAGGAGTGTGTGTGTGCGTACGTTTAAATGTATGTGTGTCCCTCCACCCACTCTCCGTTTGCAGCGCGTCGCCCACTCATCAAGTGCTTCCTGTTTTCCACGCTACCCTACCAGGACAGCCAATTAGAGCACAGCACAGGAAGCCTGCTCTGTCAGTGTAGATGCCACTATTGTTACCACGGACACCGCACGCTTAATTGTGGCATCACCGGCCCACCTATCACACTGTGCTACCTAGTGTGCGTGGGTAGCAGGGGCCCTGGCTGGCCCGGTTTAGGGATGAACTGTGAGAAAAGAACATCAGTTAACTTATGAGATCTCTTAAGGAGGATGTCATGACTAGAATGAGTAGGGTTCTGAGTTGTTCCTGGTCAGGTCAAGTGGTCAACACAAGAAAAACTTAGTCATTAGGGTTGGCTAAGTATGAATAGATGCAGTCAGCATAATCCAGAGGAAGACCCTTCTGTCTCTACAATATCACAGTGCCTTTCCTCCAAAACAAAAACATGTAAAAAAGCACCCTTTAACCCATTCTACCACAGTATCTCAGTCCCCTCCCCCTCAGAAACAAGTCTTCCTGGCTGTGTTCTCTCAGTAACATTCCTGTCAGATGGAGGGCCATGGGAGGTAGTATGGGTACTAGGGGCTGTGAACTGGTTTGTCCTCCTCCTGGTTTCAGCATGGCTGGAGGGCATTCTGCTTCTCCCCATACTGCAGACAACATGATGGCACCCAAACCTAGCAACATATGCTCCCTCTCTCTGATTCAGAGCTGGGTCAAAATAAAACCCTGCCTGTCACAAGCACCAGATTGGGAAATAGGTTACTGATTGGTACACAGCATAGTTTTGCTGTGTGCTATGTGCTGTTATAAAGGTGTTCCAATTAAGTAAAGATTTCTAATCTAGTTAACACATACATTCTGGTGAACTTGGGTGAACCACAATGCTTTGACACGGTGGATGTTGATTGGGAAGTTAATCCTGAGATTCGGCTATTTGTGGTGTTCCAGAATGTGGTAAAACAACGAATGAGTACTGCCTTCTTTGGTTTCCCATACTGAGTGTCTCTCTCTCTCTGTCTACCGCACTCCCTCTCGCTCGCTCTCTCTCTCTCTCTCGCTCTCTCTCTCACTCGCTCTCTCTCTCGCCCTCTCTCTTACTGTCTCCAGTCCTGGTGAAGCAGGAGCATAACAGAGAAGAGATGGAAGGGCCCCCTGCTGTGCCCCCCATGCCCGGTATGTCCATGCCCCTGGCCCATGCTGCCAGCCTGGTCCGCAATACCCACACCCAGCTGCCTTCCCCTGAGCAGGGCCACCCGCCGGACGGCCTTCTGTCCAGCTCTCCCCGGGGCCTGGCTGCGGGCCCCGGCCCCAGCCTCCATACTCTGCAGCCTGCCTGCCCCCTCATGGGCTCCCCCTCCTTCCAGCACCTGCCTCACCTCCAGGGCAGAGGCCTCCACATGCCTGCTGACTGCCACATGACGTTCCATCCGGGCCCAGCTCCTCCCAACAGGCCCTCCTACCAACACCATCCTATGCAGCAGAGTCACAGCCATCCCGGCCACGTAAGCAACCTAAATCACAACCTGCCCTACAACGGCCAGTCCAGCCTGCCTATGAACATGAACACTGGGGCTCCGCAGGGCTATGAGAGGATGCCTTACCACCAGCAGCAGTCTGACCCCGGGGCCTCTCACCCCATGGGGCTGGGTATGGTGTACCACTCCTCCCCATCCACCTCCGCCCAGCAGGCCTCCAGCCCCCACAGCCCCATCCCCACTGCCCCCCACAGCCAGCCCATGACCCACTCCTCCCACTCTGCTCCTCACCTGCTCTCCATGGGCTACCACTGTTCCCCCAACCCCAGCCAGGTGCCCTCGCCCACCCACCCCAACCACCCCATGGGCCAGCCCTCACCCACCCACCCTAACCATCCAATGCAGCCCTCCCCCCAGCTGCAGAGAGCTATGGGGGGCTACCACCCCACCAGCCAGAGGTCTGCCTCCTGTCCCACTACCTCCAGTGCCCCTCCAGCCCACATTGTGCCCTCGCCCCACTCCGGGCCATCCTCCCCCCAGCTCCACTCCCTGCCCTACCAGTCACCCACCTCCCCCTCCCCCACCGGCAGCCCTCTGGGCCACCCAGCACACAGTCCCCAGGCCAGCAGCCCTGTCATGTCCAGCCTGTCCCCAGGGGGACCGGGGCCCCTCGTGCAGCAGCACCCTCTGGCCCCCCAGCAGGGCCCCTTCCCTACGGAGGGGGAGAGCATGAACATCAAGCAGGAGCCGGAGGAGAGCGAGCCCACCTTCAGATCCATCGGCCTGCAGGACATCACACTGGACGACGGTAAGACACGGCTATGTCTATGTCACCCTCTCCATCTCTCCATGTGTCTGTACTCTCTCTATATCTCATTCTCTCTTGATTAGGGGGAATTTAAAAGCCCTTAAATTTCCATTATTTTAATAGCCTTTTAGGATTTAAAAAAAGTTCCATTACATTACATTGTTGCATAGCATCCAGCTAACACGTGTTATACAAAAAAGCTTCTGTTTTATAACACTGTGTAAAAAGATACTTTCCACCAGTTGCTGAATTCTCCTGGGTGAAATTATGTCTCATTATAGTGATTGTATTTCATACATACATCACTTAAACCGGCAGTTGGGTTTTGTACACAGTAGGGTTGTTATTGAATGGTCCTGACTGAGTACAGGAGGATTGGACATCATAGCAGCACAATAGACTAATGACTCTTCACACTAAAGGCCTCATCACAAATAGCTCATCCCCATCTGACACACACACACCAGTAAGGAGATTCATTACACTTTGGGTTCAGCTCATTTGTACTGACTGGATGTTGCAACAGTGGGAATACTAGGAAAATAGTTTTATACCACAGAGACCACAGCCGCGTCGTTATGCTGCTGCAATTACTGTGTGTGTATGCGGGTGTGTGGGTCCTTTCCATTCTTAATTTGGATGCTGAAGAGGACTAATGTACCTCTATTTACGGTGGTATAACAAACTGACTTGAGAATGATGAGTCTAACTCATTAAAATTCGTAATTGAGTGCCTCTTCACCTCAAGAACACTACAAATCCTAACTCAGCACAAACCGTCAGAGAAACCACCATTTCTCATTTAGTTTCTAATCTGCCACGCACAGCCACTTCTGCTTCTCTGAACCCTGGTCCCGGTCAGTCACATATTCAAATCAACAGCAGTCAAATGGCCCATAGTTAATAAACAGCCTGAAGAGACTGCGACATAAAGTGTGTGTGTGTGTGTGTGTATGCATCAGCAAGTGCTGTATTGTGTGCTAGCAAGGGCCAGGCTAATTAACACGGCCCATTATCAATAAGTCATGTATGAAAGGCCATCAGACAAAAGTTCACCAGCTGCATAATACACTGCATGTGTATTCATACACACACTCATACACTCAGACTTAGTCGCACAGTTGTGTGTACGCACGCATAATCATAATCAGTATATCCTTAATTATTCGCTCTCTATTTCTCTCTCTCTCTCACACTCACACACACACACACATTGTTAAAGTAAAGGTCTGGCTGCCTCAGTCAGTTTCCCTCAGACGGTGTAGCTACAGGTAACTGCCAAAATAAAGGAAACCCCAACATTAAGTGTCTTAATACGTAGGGCGTTGGGCCACCACGAGCCAGAACAGCTTCAATGCACCTTGGCATATATTCTACACGTGTCTGGAACTCTATTGGAGGGATGCGACACCATTCTTACATGAGAAATTTCATCATTTGGTGTTTTATTGATGGTGGTGGAAAACCCTGTCTCAGGCGCCGCTCCAGAATCTCTCATAAGTGTTCAATTAGGTTGAGATCTGGTGACTGAGATAGCCATGGCATATCGTGAAACATCAGCAAGTTGAGCAGTCTTCGTCACTGAAGCTCCTGCTAAACGTGCCCCAACATTCACCCCCCAAACTCACTGAGATCTATTCTAGCCATGGTAGCCAAAATAATGGGGCAACTGGGCCTGCCCAGCATTTTTATACACGACCCTAAGCATGATGATGGGATGTTAATTCCACACCAGTGGAAGAAGAAGAAGTGTGAGAAAAGTTATTGACTGAAAAGACTGACATGGTTCACCCTGGGATTAGTAACTCCCTGTCTGAATGAGGCCTAGAAATAGCTTATGTGCCATGCAGGCTCTGTAGGGCATCCACACACACACACACACACACACACAAAACACACACGCGCACACACACACAAAACACACGCGCGCACACTGGCGCTGTAGGACATCATGAAGCAGTGAATGACTGAGCAGCACAGTGCAGCAAAGGAACGGCTGAGTTTTTAGGCGGTCAGAGCAGCACATGAAATATACCACAGAGCAGACCAGGGTTCATGTGTATTTGAGTATTTGTTATTTAAATACCTTTTTTCTGTGTATTTGACTATTTTCAAATAATGTGGCCTGAATTAACTACTTCTATTGGAAGTATTTTAAAGTATTTTCGGTAACACTTTATTTGGATAGTCCATCTGTAGTTGCTCTACTGACTATCAGTAACATTTCAACTAACTATCTACTAACCCTAGCTCTAACCGTAACCTTAACCATTACCCTAACCTTAACTCTTACCTTAACCCTTACCCTAACCCTTATTCTAAACCTAACGGCCCATTATCCTGTTTGTAACCTGTATGTATATAACCTGTATGTATGTATGTGTATATATATATATATATATATATATATATATATATATATATATATATATATATATACACACACACACACAGTGGGGAGAACAAGTATTTGATACACTGCCGATTTTGCAGGTTTTCCTACTTACAAAGCATGTAGAGGTCTGTCATTTTTATCATAGGTACACTTCAACTGTGAGAGACGGAATCTAAAACAAAAATCCAGAAAATCACATTGTATGATTTTTAAGTAATTTATTCGGATTTTATTGCATGACATAAGTATTTGATCACCTACCAACCAGTAAGAATTCCGGCTCTCACAGACCTGTTAGTTTTTCTTTAAGAAGCCCTCCTGTTCTCCACTCATTACCTGTATTAACTGCACCTGTTTGAACTCGTTACCTGTTTAAAAGACCATCAGATGTAAGGACATCAGGGATAAAATTGTAGACCTGCACAAGGCTGGGATGGGCTACAGGACAATAGGCAAGCAGCTTGGTGAGAAGGCAACAACTGTTGGCGCAATTATTAGAAAATGGAAGAAGTTCAAGATGACGGTCAATCACCCTCGGTTTGAGGGCTCCATGCAAGATCTCACATCGTGGGGCATCAATGAACATGAGGAAGGTGAGGGATCAGCCCAGAACTACACGGCAGGACCTGGTCAATGACCTGAAGAGAGCTGGGACCACAGTCTCAAAGAAAACCATTAGTAACACACTACGCCGTCATGGATTAAAATCCTGCAGCGCACGCAAGGTCCCCCTGCTCAAGCCAGCGCATGTCCAGGCCCGTCTGAAGTTTGCTAATGACCATCTGGATGATCCAGAGGAGGAATGGGAGAAGGTCATGTGGTCTGATGAGACAAAAATATAGCTTTTTTAGTCTAAACTCCACTCGCCGTGTTTGGAGGAAGAAGAAGGATGAGTACAACCCCAAGAACACCATCCCAACCGTGAAGCATGGAGGTGGAAAGATCATTCTTGGGGATGCTTTTCTGCAATGGGGACAGGACGACTGCACCGTATTGAGGGGAGGATGGATGGTGCCATGTATCGCGAGATCTTGGCCAACAACCTCCTTCCCTCAGTAAGAGCATTGAAGATGGGTCGTGGCTGGGTCTTCCAGCATGACAACGACCCGAAACACACAGCCAGGGCAACTAAGGAGTGGCTCCGTAAGAAGCATCTCAAGGTCCTGGAGTGGCCTAGCCAGTCTCCAGACCTGAACCCAATAGAAAATATTTGGAGGGAGCTGAAAGTCCGTATTGCCCAGCGACAGCCCCGAAACCTGAAGGATCTGGAGAAGGTCTGTATGGAGGAGTGGGCCAAAATCCCTGCTGCAGTGTGTGCAAACCTGGTCAAGACCTACAGGAAACGTATGATCTCTGTAATTGCAAACAAAGGTTTCTGTACCAAATATTAAGTTCTGCTTTTCTGATGTATCAAATACTTTTGTCATGCAATAAAATGCAAATTAATTACTTAAAAATCATACAATGTGATTTTCTGGATTTTTGTTTTAGATTCCGTCTTTCACAGTTGAAGTGTATCTATGATAAAAATTACAGACCTCTACATGCTTTGTAAGTAGGAACACCTGCAAAATCGGCAGTGTATCAAATACTTGTTCTCCCCACTGTATATATATATATTATGTCCCACCCACTTCTAAAACCAAAGTTGCGCCCCTGAGTATCACTGTAGTATCGCCTGCATAAACTCTGTGTGTGTACCACCACGTCACTGTTTAAACTGCTGTGGTGATCTAACAGATGGCCTTGGTGACGTATGCCAGCGTATGGGCCATGCAGTAGTGTGTGTGTGTGTGTGTGCAGTAGGTCTACTCTGTGTGTGTGGGGTCAGGAGTGGCACAGACTTACTGACAGATGGACAGACGAGTTGAGAATCCCACCCAACTGGCAGTATGCACCCAAAAATGCATCCCCACTTCTCATAAACTCCTCCTAGCCGAATTCTCATCTCTAATAAACAAGTTTCTATCTAAGAATATGCATTTAGCAGTAAGAGGCAGGAGGAGGCCGTTTTTCTGCTAGAACTAGCACCTGAAAGGAAACTGCTGTGTACAGGACCTCTGCTTCTTTATTGGTAGGGACAGTTGTTTATATTTGGTTTAGTGTCCATATATTTCCAGTCTTCCTGAACAGTGTTAATGTGAGTGCACTATTAACAGGTACAGTAACTGTACAGTAGTGTGTATAGCGTGCTGTAGGTATGTGCCTCCTTGCTCTCTCCCTCCCTGTCTTCTGTGAGCGTGAGTGAACCCTCCTGTGAGGGTGATTACGGCCGTCATGGTGACAGACTGAACCACTTGTGGTGCCGACCCGCGTGTTTATCTAATTAATCAGCTGACTCTGGCCCTGTGTTTGCACAGACAACACATACACACACATACATACACACACAGTGCAGACGGGTGGGGGTGGGGGTGGGGGCGCTAGCGGAGGCTGTGTGTGTGACACGGCGTGCCTGCGTCTTTTGTTTGCTCTCCTGCTTGGGCCACAGCTGCCTCTCGCCGTGAGCACGGCATTCTGGGTTAATAATAGGCCGGGCCTGCTGCTCCCGCTCTCCTTGTGAGAGACAACGACACAGAGCAGGCACACACTCACTCACACACACTTAATTCTACCGCCGTCATAGTGTACACACACACACACACACACACACACACGCGCATGGAGACACAGGCACATCGTACACACAGTAACCAGCACACAGTAAATGCACCCATCAAAAACAGCCATTTTCACATCAGTACTATGAGTATGGAGCAACACATTGTAAACACTGTGCACACAGTAGTTAAACACATACTTTAGACAGTTTTCCCAGGCACAACTCTATATACAAATACACAAGATCAATGGCACTTACAGAGCATGTGCACAGTCTCTATTGACATAGCATAGCCAACACACAGACATAAACACACACGTCTACATTTAAAACATGGGGTAATCTGGGTCTGTTACTAAGGCTGCTGAAACATCGTTGTCACCAGACTCCATTCCCCTCCATGAGGTAGGCCCTGTCCATCTCTACTACTAGAGACCCAGGGATCCAACCCCCATTTCTATAGACAATGTGTAGTCTGCAGGTTGCACTACCACTAGACGGAAGTCACAGAACCCTGGCACCATGGTGCTGGTCAGTTTTGGTCAAGCAGGCCTCAGTCTCTGAGTCCTGAGTTGTCCCCAACAGTGGAAACTCCCCTCTGGTGCTCTGTGGTTTGGTGGCTTTGTGGCTCGGTCCAAGTCCCAGCCCAGCCAGTGGCTGCTTCTAACTTCGAACCGAGCATGGCAGATAAATAACACAACTCTCTATTCATGTGAGGAAAAAACAACAGTGGTAGGAAAATGCATCAGGCCTGGACCAAACCAAACTCAGCTAGATAAATACAATCACAAACGCACACCGCCGGCCTTGGAACAAGTGGAAACTGGCTTTGTCATCTTTCCATACAATTAAAGACTTAGGAATGTAATGAAGGCAGAGGTCTTGGCAGTGTAGCGCTGGGCTCTAGGGTTCAGGTCCTGCCATGGGAGCCTTTCTCTCTCTCTGTGTGCGTGTGTCTGTGCGTGTGTCTGTGCGTGTGTGTCTGTGCGTGTGTCTGTGCGTGTGTGTCTGTGCGTGTGTCTGTGCATGTGTGTCTGTGCATGCGTGTCTGTGCGTGTGTCTGTGCGTGTGTCTGTGCATGTGTGTCTGTGCATGTGTGTCTGTGCATGTGTGTGTGCATGCGTGTCTGTGCGTGTGTCTGTGCATGCGTGTCTGTGCGTGTGTCTGTGCGTGTGTCTGTGCGTGTGTCTGTGCGTGTGTCTGTGCGTGTGTCTGTGCGTGTGTCTGTGCGTGTGTCTGTGCATGCGTGTCTGCATGCGTGTCTGTGCATGCGTGTCTGTGCGTGTGTCTGTGCGTGTGTCTGTGCATGCGTGTCTGTGCGTGTGTCTGTGCATGCGTGTGTCTGTGCATGCGTGTGTCTGTGCGTGTGTCTGTACGCGTGTCTGTGCGTGTGTCTGTGCGTGTGTCTGTGCGTGTGTCTGTGCGTGTGTCTGTGCGTGTGTCTGTGCGTGTGTCTGTGCGTGCGTGTCTGTGCGTGCGTGTCTGTGCGTGTGTCCGTGCGTGCGTGTCTGTGCGTGTGTCCGTGCGTGTGTCCGTGCGTGCGTGTCTGTGCGTGCGTGTCTGTGCGTGTGTCCGTGCGTGCGTGTCTGTGCGTGTGTCCGTGCGTGCCTTTCAGTGGGTTTCTCTGTCAAGATGTTGGCCAGCGGCAGGTAGACGGGAGAGCCCAGGCAGGCCGGAGATCCTTGGTAATGTTGGAACTTAACATTTTCCTTCAGCCAGGAAAACAGAAAGAGAATCCTTTTATTTGTGTTTACAGAATAGAATACCCTCCAAAGGAAGTCCCATATCATGTTATGTCCCTATTAAACCCTGTAGTGTGCTTTGTGTGACAGCTGCTGTAAGGGGAGTGTGTCTGTCAAGTGTCTCAGAGAACTGTTGAGTCACTCTGCCCTGCTCTAGTAAACAGTAAAGTCATGTGCATTGCCATCACACACACCGGACACACACACTCACTAGTAAACAAAGGTCCACTGTAGCTCAGTTGGTAGAGCATGGCACTTACAACGCCAGGATGGTATATGCATGCATGACTGTTAGTCGCTTTGGATAAAAGCGTCTGCTAAATGGCATATATGATTATATATGACACACACACACCATAACACATCTCCACATGGCAGTCAGCTCACTGCAGCTATCCGCCATTCTAGTTATGTGGATCCAGGAATTCTCCTAACTCACTAAACAAGCCTCCGGTCCGGACACTTCTCTTAAAATGCCATTAGGTGCCATTAGATGTTTAGTCACTGTGAAATGCAGCAGACACACATGGAATGTGTCATTATCTGATCCCTACTGCACATCCTAAGGTGATGGTCTATTGTGGTGGAGGTTTAGATGAATCCTGTGGTTCGCCATTCCGGATCCTATTGGCTTCCATTCCAACGTTTTTGGACGGCTATTCCGGCTCCAATCCTGTTGGCTTCCACCTTGTAACTCACTCTTGTGGTCATCTGATGGCTTCCTGTGAGCATACATTATAGGGGCCGGATCAAAAGACATGGGTCTTGTGAATCACTTACAGGCACATCAAATGGGAAATCCACAGATGATTCACAGAGATGAGTGACTTTGTTAAAACGGTTAAAACTGCAACAGTGATCTAATGAGGCTATAGTGTTCTCACTGGACCTCTACTGTAACTGTGATCTGTCCAGACTAGAGTAACAGTCTATACATATCCTTTAAAAAAATATATTTCCCTTTATTACTTTCCAACCCCACCACCCCTTCCCTAATTGGAGTAAACTAGTGAACAACAACGCTTAGGCCTCTACTTCCAGCTTATATGTACTATATACATTTTATGGACAGTCAATTTTACAATAAGTCTATTTTGTTTGTTTTTTCTCCTGAACTTCTTCTACTCTCAACCTCTCCGATAATTTTCATGATGTCCATCCGGTTTGCTTCTATATGCCATATTGTTCTAACTGTGCTCTTTCACAAAAGCTCCCAACCTACAACCTATATACTTATTATGGACACAGTATGCTTACATTAGTTATCTTGCTGTTAGTTGTTATTAGTCCCATCCATCAGCTCCATTCAACACCTCCCATCTATCTCTTAACACCATCCATATAGGATTTATATTTGCCATATATATTATCAACTGTACTGTGATGTTTCACAAAAGTTCTGAACCCTTCTATTCTCATTGTTTCTACAGATTGTAAATTGAAAATAAACATTTTTGCTAAAAGTATTATTATATTATTGATCGATTGACTATGACTTTTCAGATCACCCAGTAGTGCTATCTGCAGGGTTAGCTCCAGGTTAATATTGCAATCCTTCAGCCAATCCTGGACCTGTGACAAAAAACAAGCTACAAATGGACAGTACCAAAACAAATGATCTAATGATTCTGTCTCTTCGCAGCAAAATCTGCAGAGCTGGAAAGAGTGTATCCCCTATATAAATAACATTCTGTTGGTAGCAAGAATTTTGTATAATAATTTAAAGTTATTGAATCCGGCGTCGTTTTGCGTATCAGTTCATAAACACTATGCCATGGAATCGGTACGTCAAAAATCTCTTCCCAATTATTTTGCAATCTATATGGGACGGCTGTCAATCCTTTGGTCCTTAAATGAAACTGGTATACTTTTTTTATTTATCACAATTTTCTTTAACCAATTATGTTCTCTAATGCAGGGCCGACAGACAAGTTCCTTACTTTTTCCCCCTTCCACTTTCGTCTTCCATTTTTGCGGTAATGCTGCAATTATTTGGTTGTAATTTTGGATAGAGCAGACATTTCCATATGTTTTTGTTAGCTGCATGTGCGACATAACTCCACCAGTCCTACCTATGATATAATTTACGAAGATTATACCTTTTTAAACATGTTTGAAAAACATTTTTATTAGTATATTTGAGTTTAACCACAATATTTATTCTGTCGTTTCTGGAAGATTAAATTGAAATTGCAACCAACTTTCTATGACTTGTTTTAGAAATAGTGATATTTGGGAGATGATTTCCTTTTCAAATAACTGAAAGTGAGAGGTTGTAATCTGAATAAAGGGAAAAAGGCCATTCTTGAACATTGGGTGAGACAGTCTTACTAATTTGCTAGAGAACCTGTTCGGATTTAAGTATAACTTTTGTATGACTGAAGCTTTTAGTGATAGGTCTAATGCTTTAATATTTAATCATTTCTGTCCTCCGAATTCATATTCATTATATAAATAGGCACGTTTAATTTTGTCTGGCTTGTTGTTCCAAATAAAGTAGAATATTTTTTTCTCATATAATTTAAAAAACTGTTCGCTAGGCGTTTGAGTTTGAGTTTGAGTTTAAGTTTATTTTTACAGGGACAGTGCACATTAATCAACGTTTCAGTAAAAGTGCCGGTTTTAGCCAGCCGGCTAATTTTCAACCGCAGTCCCTGGGCAGGTTATTAAAAACAATTACAATATAGACAATAACAACATAGAACAAGACATAGCATACAGACATAGCAACATAGGACAAGCAAGACGTAGCATACAGACAGAGCAACATAGAACAAAAAGCAGCAAGACAAAATTCATAAAAGCAACAAAGTGTTTCCACACCTCACAAGTTACAGACAACAGACATGGAAAGCGGCAACACACAGCTAGGGAGTAGGCAAGACCATAAGCAAAAACAGTGAGGGGAAAAAAGTATTTGATCCCCTGCTGATTTTGTACGTTTGCCCACTGACAAAGACATGATCAGTCTATAATTTTAATGGTAGGTTTATTTGAACAGTGAGAGACCAGAACAACGCATGTCAAAAATGTTATAAATTGATTTGCATTTTAATGAGGGAAATAAGTATTTGACCCCTCTGCAAAACATGACTTAGTACTTGGTGGCAAAACCCTTGTTGACAATCACAGAGGTCAGACGTTTCTTGTAGTTGGCCACCAGGTTTGCACACATCTCAGGAGGGATTTTGTTCCACTCCTCTTTGCAGATCTTCTCCAAGTCATTAAGGTTTCGAGGCTGACGTTTGGCAACTCGAACCTTCAGCTCCCTCCACAGATTTTCTATGGGATTAAGGTCTGGACAATAGGCCACTCCAGGACCTTAATGTGCGTCTTCTTGAGCCACTCCTTTGTTGCCTTGGCCGTGTGTTTTGGGTCATTGTCATGCTGGAATACCCATCCACGACCCATTTTCAATGCCCTGGCTGAGGGAAGGAGGTTCTCACCCAAGATTTGACGGTACATGGCCCCGTCCATCGTCCCTTTGATGCGGCAGAAAAACACCCCCAAAGCATAATGTTTCCACCTCCATGTTTGACGGTGGGGATGGTGTTCTTGGGGTCATAGGCAGCATTCCTCCTCCTCCAAACAAGGTGAGTTGAGTTGATGCCAAAGAGCTCAATTTTGGTCTCATCTGACCACAACACTTTCACCCAGTTCTCCTCCGAATCATTCAGATGTTCATTGGCAAACTTCAGACGGCCCTGTATATGTGCTTTCTTGAGCAGGGGGACCTTGCGGGCGCTGCAGGATTTCAGTCCTTCACGGCGTAGTGTGTTACCAATTGTTTTCTTGGTGACTATGGTCCCAGCTGCCTTGAGATCATTGACAAGATCCGCCCGTGTAGTTCTGGGCTGATTCCTCACCGTTCTCATGATCATTGCAACTCCACGAGGTGAGATCTTGCATGGAGCCCCAGGCCGAGGGAGATTGACAGTTATTTTGTGTTTCTTCCATTTGCGAATAATCGCACCAACTGTTGTCACCTTCTCACCAAGCTGCTTGGCGATGGTCTTGTAGCCCATTCCAGCCTTGTGTAGGTCTACAATCTTGTCCCTGACATCCTTGGAGAGCTCTTTGGTCTTGGCCATAGTGGAGAGTTTGGAATCTGATTGATTGATTGCTTCTGTGGACAGGTGTCTTTTATACAGGTAACAAACTGAGATTAGGAGCACTCCCTTTAAGAGTGTGCTCCTAATCTCAGCTCATTACCTATATAAAAGAAATCTTTCTGATTGAGAGGGGGTAAAATACTTATTTCCCTCATTAAAATGCAAATCAATTCATAACATTTTTGACATGGATTTTTCTGGATTCTTTTGTTGTTATTCTGTCTCTCACTGTTCAAAAAAAAATTATAGACTGATCATTTCGTTGTCAGTGGGCAAACGTACAAAATCAGCAGGGGCTCAAATACTTTTTTCCCTCACTGTACGTAAACTGGGATAATACTAAAGAGTTAATCAGGGTGATTTTTCCACAAATAGACAGGTATTTACCTTTCCATGGTAGCAAAATCTTATCTATTTTTGCTAACTTTCTATTAAAATGTATTGGAGTGAGATCATTTATTTCATTTGGGATATGTAGTCCGAGTATATCCACATCACTCAGAGATGTTAGCCTAGCAACCCTGGAACATTTTTAGTCATCTAGTTTCTGTTACTGAAACTGACCATATATTTCCAATGAAATATGATCATTAAGTGGACTTATCCATTTGACTTGAACGTCTCATGTTTTCTCTTCTACCCGAGGCTCTCTGAAGACGTGTGCATGTCATTACAAGGCTTCCTTTTGACATTCTCGTTTTCAGGGAAACTGAATCTTGGCTTGCCTGTCCCGTGCCTTGCACAAGTGTTTTCCATTGTAACATGTTTTCTTCATTTGGTAGAGTGGAGGGAACAATCACTCAGTCTTCTTGTTATTTTCATAAGCTGGTTCTCTGTTGGAGCGCCCTACATGCCCTTTTCTACTGCACACTTCAGTGTTTGTCTGTCAGGGAAGGTTTTTTCAATCTGTCAGAAGGGAACCAGGGTGATTACCCGTTTTCCATACTAACTGACGACTTGTTTATCATAGCAAATCCACATCAGTTTGACTGTTTCACTTCTGTTTCTCACTGCAGAGATTATTTTAACAGATCTCTTTTAGACATGAAATGTATACATCTAGACATGATGTTAAAGATCACTGTGTGATTCGAAACAAAGAAAATAAAAATATTTGGGGTCAGAAAGGACACACTATGTAGATTTAATGAGGGGCAGTCTGTTTCTCCCCTCTGACTGGGTTAGGTAAAGTGATTAATGTGAGTTTCCCCTTTTATGATAATGACATGACACACACTGAGACAGACCAGCAGAAAACCTTGTCTTACTGTAATTGGCCTAAGTCACAGTGATTGAAGGGTTCGTTCCCCCCTAAAGCACTGTCTGAGAGGTGACACCAGTCCGATGGGGAGGGAAGTCTTGTTCATGGGCTGGTTTAGTCACACATTCAGTAAAGTAGGCTAGCCCTACACACTGGGAAAGGACCAGAGAGGTATACCTTAGAAGCAAAATGACGGCTCACTGTAGGAGGAGCAGTTCCCTGGCTTACCAGGGACCCCCCCTCCTAGTCATATAAAGAGGATCTCCCTTCTAGAGGGTGAAAGAGACCCAGGGTTCTCTGCAGTAAGCTGGGCTAAATCATCAGGTTTCTGATGCAGTCATAAAAACAAGTCAATCTGAGACATTGGTTCAGGTATGAAACTACCGAAGCCAAGCACAATTGAAAGACTTTTCCCAGATCTAAATTACTTCAGAATATAGGCCTAATTAATAATATTTTATGAAACTGTCAGTATTGTTGGAGCCAATTGGAAACCTTACCAGTAGTCGATGAATAGGATATCTAACGGCCGTGTGAACGTTTGCATCGTTTTGAAAACTTGGAGTGTGATGTGTGTGTTCAGTGGAAAGTTTTCTAAACAGACACACAACTGCAGATAGACATTGTGCTTGAGACTTACATTAAACTCATACAACAATAATAACGCTTCATTTTTAGTTCAACATTTCAGCTGGTGTGCTGTATTTAGAACATCGATACATTGCTGATGTTTTATGTAAAGCTGTATGTCACAGTTAACCTCTCTCTGTGAGAAGATAGAAATATAGTATCTGTGTGAAGATAGATAGCAGTGTGTGATGGGAGAGGAAGAGCCATCCGCCCACGCCAACAGGATAGAGACGGTGGCTAGCCAGCCAGGCACAAAGGCCTGCCCCTCTCTCTGTCACATCAGCAGTAGTAGCAGCTCGCAAATCACACAAATAAACAGCTCTATTTCTATCATGGAACCACCAATACGTTTTCACTGCTTTTTTTAATGGTAGTCGAGAAAAATCCTAGCAAGGACAGTTGAAGCTACAGTATTCAATGTGAATACTGTAAAAGGATGTTAGAAATAGTTGTTGTTCTTTTTCTGAGACAGATTTCTTTTGGGGGCTTTTTTGAGATTGTACCTGTATTACAGGATTGCAATGTCTTTGAGATGTTGTAATTGTTTTCAGATAAGTAGCCGCTGATTCTTAGGAATGGGGGTAACAGTTGAAGAGAGGATTAGGTCTAACAACTGGAATATAGAGTATCAAAGCTTTTAATTCAATTAAATTGATGTCGTAGTGCTAGCTGTGCCACTAGAGATCCTGGTTCGAGTCCAGGCTCTGCGGGAGACCCATGGGGTGGCGCACAATTGGCCCAGCTTCGTCCAGGTTAGGGGAGGGTTTGGCCGGCAGGGATGTTCTTGTCCCATCGCGCACTAGCGACACCTGTGGCGGGCCGGGCGCAGTGCACGCTGACTCGGTCGGCAGGTATACGGTGTTTCCTCCGACACATTGGTGCGGCTGGCTCCTGGGTTAAGCGGGCACTGTGTCAAGAAGCAGTGCAGCTTGGCAGGGTCGTGTTTCGGAGGACGCACGACTCTCGACCTTTGTCTCTCCCGTGTCCGTACGGGAGTTGCAGCGATGGGACAAGACTGTAACTACCAATTGGATATCACGAAATTGGGGAGAAAAAGGGGGGGATGTAATTAATTAATTAAATTGATGAAAAAGTGTAATTCTTGATTTATGTTAATGAATAAATTATTATTTAACCCCATACACAGCATAATTTGGTTAAGAAATTTAAAGGGAAGATTTTAAGATGAACAAGATTCATTAATTTTAACAGACTCCCTAATATCTCTATTATACTCTGGATTTGTTGTCAGTGAAAAACTGGTAATCTAGACATGATTCGACATGGATGTGTTTATTTTCTGTTTATCACTCCATAAAGTACCACAGATATAAATACCCATATATTATTTTACCCATACAAAGCAGATGCTGAATGACACCATGGACCAAACTTGTCCATCAGACATGTCTGGGCCAGGGGCCAGTCTTCAGACATGCTGGGCCAGTAAATGTATGATTTCACAACAGACAGTTGCACAAGAAGTGGCCAGTTGTAGGTAGGAGAAGAGAAATCCCCAAGCAGCAGGGCTGGAACTGTTACTGTGGTATATGGACAGATCTGCCTGAATGCCTGCGTATCTTATCTGTCTCAATGTGCCAAAGTCAAACTGTCAGAGCTCAGAGGACTCACTCACCATCTCCTCTCTCTAAACCAGATAGTCAAACCCTCTCCTCTCTTTGCCCTCTGTCTCTCTGACCTGCCATGACTTTTGACACCTATGTGCCACATCAGGAAATTAACGGTATATGAATGCCGCTGCTGCGCGAATGCAGATCTAGCAATCACTGCTGTGTGGAAAATATCTTCACTTTTTCCACAAATACCAAACCAGTCTACTTATCCTCTCCGCTCTCTCCATTTCTTCTCTCTCTCTTTTCTCTCTCTTTTCTATTTCTTCTCTCTCTTTCTCACCCTCCTTTTTGTTCCACGGGTACTGTAGTAAACCAGATACAGCTTACAGCTTCAGTTTAGCGTGATATGGGGGTTAGAAGTTGATTTACCTTACGGCTGTGGTTTTTACAGGCTCCCTGCTGGTCCTCCCGCTGAGCCACGCTGGGCCCGGTGTGAGCTGAAAACAGCTTCGGCACCACTGTAACATCTCCAACATGCCCCAACGCCAGAGCGAGAGAGAGGGAGAGAGAGAGAATAACTTGTGTTATTTATTTAATATCAGGCCTAGCTAGCTCTGCCTGGTAGAGTAATTACCTACAGCACTGTGCTTGAATGCCTTTCTGGGGTCGACAACATGTGTTTTAACAATGGATTAGTTTTATACAGGCCCGTTTACTACGCTCGCAAACCCGCAATAATAGGCCAGAGGAAATGTACTCAAGCTCCATTAAGAGATGGAGGTAATGAAGAAACATAATAGAGAGCTTGTGCTCGCTAGCCATTAAATAAGTGGAGGATGATATTTATAGGAGTCGACATGTTGTGGTGGTAAAGGCGAAATATCATGGACGCTGTCAAAGGTCAAGTCTGACAGTAATGACACACGGCAGTGAATGGAATAGTTTCCCCTCGCTTTCTGGTTGTTGATGGTGTTTTTTTCATTCCAAAGCTGTGAGTTGAACCTCTGGGTCTTGCCAGTGTATGTATGATTGAGTTTTTCCCCCTCTGTCTCTCCAATATGATATGCTGAAGCTGAACTTTTCTGTGTTCAGAGTAGTCAGTAAGTGAGCTGGGCAACATCGCCCTCTGCTGGTAAACGTGTATTTTCTCACAGTCCGAATGCATTCAGGAACACAATTTAGATTTGATTTCTTGATAATCTATGAGAATCAATGTGTCCTCAAAAACGTTGGGTCAAGTGAAGTAGAAGAAAGCCTTGCTAAGGTTTAGTAGCCTATAATAAACCCTCTGGACTGTGTTGTTCAGCTGTAGTGAACCTGTATCTCTCTCTCTCTTTGTGTTTCCAGTGAATGAGATCATCGGCAGAGACATGTCCCAGTCCCCTGGCGGCGGTGCCCAGTCGTAGCACTGTCTGCGGCCTCCACACACCCAGCTGGGCATAGCAGTGTCCTCACCAGCCCCAACACAACCACCTCCACCACAGGACTTTACCATCTGCCTCTAGGCAGGACAGACTTGGCTGAGATTCCCCTTTACACTTCATGGACCTACCAGTCCACAAGAAGACCCTCCAGACACACATGAACACACCTTTCATATACTCACATGGCAGCAAAAGAGCTCAGATTCACCCACCTACACATGTATACATCAGATTATAAACAGGAAAACACCGCAGGGTGGTGACAAGCTGTGGGATTATTGGGGTCAGTGAGGGGCAGAAAGACGAGGAACATGTTCTCTGTTCAGTTGACTTCGGGTTCTTTTTTAGGATTAGTTCTCAGTTCTCAGGCCTGGGCTCAGATCCCCAGAGGTGATCACTGGTTTAGAGAGTGATCACCTCCTAAACGGTTTCTATGCAGCAGAACTCTCTGGTCAGGGGCATCTGATTGGAGTATGTAATCTATCCTCTCAAGTCAAAGTGTAGCCCCTAACAGTGTAGTGCTCAGTGAGGAAAAATAGGATGCCCACAGTAGGAATAAAGAAGGGTTGAATACTGTACTCATGATTTTCTCACCAGCATAGACCTCGACACGGTACAAATCACCCCGGTTGGTTGAGTGATGTCACAACAGTGCCCCGTGGGGGTGTATAGGTAGTACTGCAGCCCCACTGCGATGACCCCCCCCCCCCCCCCCCCCCCTCTATCACCCTACTCCTTCTCTGTCTCAGGTATCTGGGTGCCTGGGAGCCCCTCTTCTTCTCTGGTGCTGGACTGGGATCTGTAATATGCAACATTCCACACTTCTAGTGACCTTCCAGCCATGTAGATACAGTGCCTTCAGAAAGTATTCACATCCCTTGACTTTTTCCACATTTTGTTGTGGTACAGCCTGAATTTAAAATGGATTAAATTGAGATTTTTTTGTCACTGGCCTACACACAATACCCCATAATGTCAAAGAGGAAATATGTTTTTAGACATTTTTACAAATTAATTAAAAATGAAAAGCTGAAATGTCTTGAGTGAATAAGTATTCAAGCCCTTTGTTATTGCAAGCCTAAATAAATGCAGGAGTAAAGAATGTGCTTAACAAGTCATATAAATAACATGATTTTTGAATGACTATCTCATCTCTGTACCCCACACATAAAATGATCTGTCGAGTGGTGAATTTGAAACACGGATTCAACCATAAAGGTTTTCCAATGCCTCGCAAAGAAGGGCACGTATTGGTAGATGGGTAAAAAAAAAAGCAGACATTGAATATCCCTTTGAGCATGGAGAAGTTATTAATTATACTTTAGATGGTGTATCAATACACCCAGTCACTACAAAGATACAGGCGTCGTTCCTAACTCAGTTGCCTGAAAAGAAGGAAACGGCTTAGGGATTTCACCATGAGGCCAATGGTGACTTTAAAACTGTTACAGAGTTTAATGGCTGTGATAGGAGATAACTGAGGATGAATCAACAACATTGTAGTTACTCCACAATACTAACCTAATTGACAGAGTGAAAAGAAGGAAGCCTGTACATAATACAAATGTTCCAAAACATGCATCCTGTTTGCAACAAGGCACTAAAGTAATATTGCAAAAAAATTGGCAAAGCAATTCACTTTTTGTCATGAATACAAAGTGTGATGTTTGGGGCAAATCCAAAACAACTGCATCATGTTATGGGTATGCTTGTAATCATTAAGGACTGGAGATTTCTTTAGGATAAAAAGAAACGGAATGTAGCTAAGCACAGGCAAAATTCTAGAGGAAAATCTGGTTCATTCTGCTTTCCACCAGACACTGGGAGATGAATTCACCTTTCAGCAGGACAATAACCTAAAACACAAG
Organism: Coregonus lavaretus; assembly: GCF_964263955.1. Lineage (NCBI taxonomy): Eukaryota > Metazoa > Chordata > Actinopteri > Salmoniformes > Salmonidae > Coregonus > Coregonus lavaretus. The sequence continues at coordinate 69,742 of NW_028160143.1, forward strand.
GCCAAATCTACACTGTTGCTTACCAAGAAGACAGTGAATGTTCCTGAGTGGCTAAATTACAGTTTTGACTTAAATCTGCTTGAAAATCTATGGCAAGACCTGAAAATGGTTGTCTAGCTATGATCAACAACCAATTTGACAGAGCTTGAAGAATGTAGAAAATAATCATGGGCAAATGTTGCACAATCCAGGTGTGGAAAGCTGTAATCGCTGCTTAAGGTGCTTCTACAAATGAGATATTTCTGTATTTCATTTGAAATAAATTAGCAAACATTTATAAAAACATGTTGTCATTATGGGGTATTGTGTGTAGATGGGTGAGATTTTTTTAAATATTTAATCCATTTTAAATTCAGGCTGTAACACAACAAAACATGGAATAAGTCAAGGGGTATGAATACTTTCTGAAGCCACTGTATCTGTATATTATTACTACCCTCTCCTCCTGAGTCCCCAATCCTCCTCTTCAGGTTGAACAAATGCCTTATAAACATTGTTAACTAGCAGCTTTGAATGATAGGATGGTAAAAGCTTTTGTTGTTTGTTTGCACAGTTGACTCTTCATGCAGAGTATGAGGTTGATTTTGATAGAAATTAGGTAGATTTATGAGTTGGTGATATGGAGACGCTTGACTTTCGATGAATATAATGTTTTGTGCGATGGATAGATGAACACTTTGGTTTGGTCCAGACTGAGGTAGCCCGTTAAGACGAGTAAATATATATATTTGTAACTGTAAGTAGACTCGTTGGAGTTTAATTAAAGGTGGTGTTTGAATTATCCACAAAGCGAGACGGACCTGTGTTCCTCTGAGCTCTGTAATGCAATAACTGACGTGCGTCTGAAATGGCACCCTATTCCCTGTATAGTGACACCCAATTCACCAAACAGGGAATAGGGTGTCATTGTGGATGCACACTAACTGTCCTGATGCCCTGGGCCCAGTTTCTCAAAACTTTTAATCTGGATAAGAATTATCCGGATTCTGTAATCCTTATTTCCAGGATCAGATTGCTCTGGCTGTTTTTGGGCCAGTTTTTCAGAAAATAATTGGATAGGATCATTCTGATGCACAATATGAAGGTCACAGAAGCCAGATTTTCAGTGCTTTCAACAGGCCTACACCTTTCCATTTATTGGACAGGTTATGGTACTACTTCTACACTGTCAGGGAAACAGAGATGAGTAAACTACATGAATAAAGGTAACTATATTACAAATAATAGAGCCTGCATATCACTTATAAGTAAGTACATGCATTTATTTGACACTTCTCAATATAACTGACCACATACTTAATACTGCGGTCAATTTAACTTCATCAACCTTTGGTTTTCAGATGTAAGAATGTTTTTTAAACCTCCTCACCTTAGTTACTTAGAAGATTATTGGTTGTTGTGCCTTTCACCTTTCTAAATCCACCCTGAATACACCCTTCCAGTGGGATCAAGATAATCCAGATTTTTGGCATCAAAACGATCCGAATCATTACCTTTTGAGTAAAAAAAAAAAAACTACATTTAATCCTGATTAATGGTCAGATTGGATTACTAAATCCGAATCCCTATCTGGAGGATCAGAATCTTTACTTTTATTTTTTAAACCCAATTCTAACATGTAATTGTATGTGATTGCAGAAATCCGATCAGATAACTTTTGAAAAACTGGGCCCAGAGACCCTTGTGTGCCTTCCACTTTGTAACAACCACACCTTTCTGAGGGTAAAGCAGCTTCAATCCACATACTATTGGAAATAATATGATAACACATTGAAAACTGTGCAGATTTCAACTGTTGATAAAAGTATTTTATATATAGTCCTTTATATATACTGTATTAATGTATTGCTCCCCCCCGACGAACAAGGTTAAGTTAGTTTTGTAAAATTACGCCCACTTTTGACTGTTGTTGGTTCTTCCACGTCCCCTGTGTGTTGCACATCACGACAAACGATAATTTTGTCTTCAGGATGTTACCTTAACAAAAATATGTATTAGTCAATCTTCCTCCTTGGGGAGACATACATACTGCGAATGTATGGAATATTGATAGCAATAATAAAAATATTCTCAGTTTGCCTGAGAATTACAACAACAAGAAGTCCAAAGAAAATGTTAAAAAGCGACATATTCCAGTACAACAACATCATAAGGATGTTTACAGAATGTGATTCTGAATGCTGGATAGATGTATGCCATACATTACGTAGTCATGCTGTAATACAACATGTTTATTGGTCTGGGTAGGAACAACTCCTATTGCCTTAACATGTTCTCTGTGATTGAACAGTGATATGTATATTCTTGCATGTATATTTTTTTCTCTGAGAGGATGTTGCTAATAACAACTGTCAATCATGTTCAAGTCCAATTGGAAGTAGAAAATAATTCTGCTATACACAAAAAATCTGCCTGATGCCTTTAAAAACATAAAAAGAAACAAAAAAGAACCTTGATGCCTGTAGTTGTAGATGCAGTAGAGATGCTTGGTTCTGTCACTTCAAGGCTGCATTTACACAGGCAGCCCAATTCTGATCTTTTTCTAACTAGTTTGGCTTTTGACCAATCAGATCAGCTCTGAAAAAGATCTGTGATTGGTCAAAGAACCAATTAATGGAAAAAAGATCAGCATTGGGCTGCCTGTATAAACGCAGCCTTCTAGAGTATCAGCACAATACTTCTTATTACTCCTGCATACCAGAGGGCCAGTCAGTGAATCTGCCTTGTAAAGGACACAGTGCAAGCGTCTTAGTAGATTATATTAAGTGTGTGTGTGGATGTGTGCGTTTGTACCCAATAAACTGTAGATAAGTGTTTTTTGAATAATTAATTTCAGTTCTGTACAATACAAGCACACCGATGCATTAGGCTACTATGCAAAGCATGACAAAAGCAACATGACAACGTGATATTTGGCATCAAGTAGAAAATAACTGATTTGTTTGTAATAATCTTGTGGCTTGTGTTTTATGTGTAAAACCTTTTCAAACAGTGAGGAGAGAATGTCACTATTTGTTTATTTAAACTATAGGAATGCCTTAACTCATGTTTTTAATATGAATTACTGGTTGGTTTTCTATATGCTCTTCTGGGTTCATCATTTACTTGTGAGAATATTCATTTTGGACAGCAGGACGTTAGTTAGAAGAGGAGAGGCTGGCTCTGGGGCTGGTTGTGAGACTCCGTTACCTGATTCACAGTATAGAGCCGATCAGAACCGTACTGTGCTGGCTTGGATGTTTCATTTTCACATTGTCCTTTCCAGCACTATGTAGATGCGTAACCAGGGCAGCCCAGTATAGATCGGCTTGGCTCAGTTTGGCCCTATAAGTGTGAATGAGGCATATGAGTCAAGACACGAGCAGCATTAAATTCAGTAAGCGTTCGCTCTCTGCCGTCCTCTTCTGTAAAACCAAAGACCGAACAATATGTTCCCATTTTACATACTGATAAAAAGCAACACAGACTGACTTTAGAACTCTATTTTTGATACTTTGAAATGGATGTCATTCCTAACGGTTGGGGACATATATCTATAAATATATGTTTTGTAAAAGAAAAGGGAAATACAGGTTTTAGCTGATGTTTACGGAACCTTGTATTGTCATGTCATGTACATTTTGTATTTTAAAACCATTTTGTAATTTAAGACTGCAGTGCTTTTTGAACTTATTCAAAGGGAATACCTTGCATTTAGGCTCTTACAGTAGTGTATCAATAAAAATAAAAAATGTCCAACTATGGTTTTGTGTTTTTGTCTTTCTATACTGAACAAAAATATAAATGCAACATGGAACAATAAAGATTTTACTGAGTTACAGTTCATATAAGGAAATCAGTCAATTGAAATACATAAATTAAGCCTTAATCTATTATTTTCACATGACTGGGAATACAGATACACATCTATTGGTCACAGATACCATAAAAAAAGGTAGAGGAGTGGATCAGAAAACCAGTTTGCTATTACCACCATTTGCCTCATGCAGCGCGACACATCTCCTTCGCATAGAGTTGATCAGGCTGTTGATTGTGGCCTGTGGAATGTTGTCCCACTCCTCTTCAATGGCTGTGCGAAGTTGCTGGATATTGGCGGGAAATGGAACATGCTGTCGATCCAGAGCATCCCAAACATGTTCAATGGATGACATGTCTGGTGTGTATGGAAGAACTGGGACATTTTCAGCTTCTAGGAATTGTGTACAGATCCTTGCGACATGGTGCGTTACCATGCTGAAACATGATGCGGATGAATGGCACGAAAATGAGCCTCAGTATCTCGTCACGGTATCTCTGTGCATTCAAATTACCATCAATACAATGCAATTGTGTTTGTTGTCCGTAGCTTATGCCTGCCCATACCATAACCCCACCGCCACCATGGGGCACTCGGTTCACAATGTTGATATCAGGTAACTGCTCACCCACATGACGTCATACACGCTATCTGCATTCTACAGTTGAAACGGATTCATCTTTGAAGAGCACACTTCTCCAGCATGCCAGTGACCATCGATGGTGAGCATTTGCCCACTGAAGTCAGGTCAAGACCCTGGTGAGGATGACACGCACGCAGATGAGCTTCACTGAGACAGTTTCTGACAGTTTTTGCAGAAATTCTTCAGTTGTGCAAACCCAAAGTTTCATCAGCTGTCCAGGCTAAGATGATCCCGCAGGTGAAGCCGGATGTGGAGGTCCTGGGCTGGCGTGGTCTGCAGTTGTGAGGCCGGTTGGACGTACTACCAAACTCTCTAAAATAACGTTGTAGGCGGCTTATGGTAGAGAAATTAACAAAATTATCTGGCAACCGCTCTGGTGGACATTCCTGCAGTCAGCATTCCAACTGCACGCTCCCTCAAAACTTCAGACATCTATGCTATTGTTTAGTGTGACAAAACTGCACATTTTAGTTGCCTTTCGTCCCAAGTACAAGGTGCACCTATGTAATGATTATGCTCTTTAATTAGCTTCTTGATATGCCACATCTGTCAGGTGGATGGATCATCTTGGCAAAGGAGAAATGTTCACTAACATGGATGTAAACAAATTTGTGCATACAATTTGAGAGAAATAAGCTTTTTGTGCATATGGAACATTTCTGTGATCTTTTATTTCAGCTCATGAAACATGGGACCAACACTTCACGTTTATATTTTTGTTCAGTTTGGGAGGAATAATAATAATAATATGCCATTTAGCAGACGCTTTTATCCAAAGCGACTTACAGTCATGAGTGTATGGGTGGTCCCGGGGATCGAACCCACTACCTTGGAATGGTGGTGTTGATCCTGGAAGAGATTGCCTTATCACTGGTTGACAATAAATCACTTTATTATGCAGGGCCTCATTTCATAGGAGTCATCTATACCTACACTGGAATATAAAGTATGTATAATTTACTGGATCAGCCTTTCAAATAGCCTACTAATAAGGATTACTAGAAGACCTAATTTATGAACGCATATGTGCCATTAAAGAGCCGAGACATCTTTTGCGCCACTAGTTTCCCAATTCAATCCAGTGTAAAAATACACATTTCATTGGTGCATGCCGCCATAATACATAAACGCTTTTCACAGCAAAAACAAAGTTATACTAGTTGTCAATAAGTACACCATGTCACAGACTACTGTATATCGGCCTTGTCTAAAATGTCTGACTTGTTCAATAGAATTTCATTGATATAGTTCAGAACAAATTAAGGCTGTTTAAACACTGGGGCAATAAAGTTTCATTTATTTATTCAAACAGTTATATACACATACAGTTATAAATTCATACAAAGTCAAGTCTCAAACTTGCTTAAAAGAAACAAACAAAAAAGTCCCCTCTGCCACCAGAGGTCAGCCAGGCCTCAGAGGGGGCTGGTATTGCACTCTGGGTAATGTAGGCACAGTGAAGATGAGAAACCAAAGACACTAGTGTTCTCAGCAGCCCAGTCACAGGAAAAGGAACAAGTTTTTTTAAACAGTTTGTCGGTCCAAAACAAGGGAGAATCGAAAGCATGCTGCAGAAGACCGCGGTTTTCAAGAACAGTCTGGAAGAAAACTAAAGAGATGGCACAGAGATCTACTCTCTTTAAAGGATAAATGATATTGCTTAAAGATTATGCAGACCAACAGCCAACTCTTTTCACATTTACATTTGAGAGTTTATTTTGGATTAAACAAAGAATCAATATTTGTCATGCTAGTATACTACAGAACTATATGAGACTCTGGCTACTTGAGCCTTAGCCTACTCTGATTGTAGCAAAGACAACAAAAAAAGAGTGCTTGGACATATTCTAAATAGAATGGCATGCCATACATAAATGGTTTTTACAGCAAAAACAAAACACTGTTACACAAGTAGTTGTCAATAAGTGCATCACCCAGCATGTTACTGTGGCTCTCTACTGTACATAGTGGCCTTGTCTTTTCTAGTTCTCCAAAAGCCATGCCAGGGAGTAGTGGAATGAGCATCTGATTTCCCTTCTGCTATCCAGTACAATAGTAGTTTCAGTTCCAGTCAGTCTATATGGCTGTCATCTATTATCACACTGTACAGGTCAGCATTGGAAGGCACATCATTTACGACACTAACGTGCATACAGTACATACGTAGTGTTTGAAGACATACACACATGCATACGGTAGGCTACATACAGTAGTGTTTCAGACTGACAAACCAGACACAGGGGAATAGGGATTTTGTTTAGAGGTATGAACATCTTATATAGTGGGGTTGTAGTGGTCATTTTGCTAAAACAAAGGGAGACGTGGTTTCATGCTTTAGGTGAGTGGTAAATATCATTGTCATCGTCGGTGGATGTTATGGAAGTATTAACACAAGGCACTTCGAGCCAGACACACAGAAAGGATGACGTGCATCATATATAAATATGTGTACAACCTAGTGCTGTGGGGAGAGGTGTCTGTCGGTCTGTGTATGAATGTTGAGAGGGAGCGTGAAAGGGGGGGGGGGGGGGGGGGGGGTCGGCGGATTGTTTGTGGGGAAAAAGAGGTGTGTCCATCAGTAGTGGAGGGAGAGGGAGTGACGAGGGAGAGAGAAACGGTGTCAGCAGTTGCGGTCCTCGGCTCATCCCTCCATGGTCGCGGTCAGCTGGTCACGGTCAGTTGCAGCACACCAGCAGGTGGACGGGGAGACCAGACAGGGGGTGGTTGGAGCGCTCGGCCACGGCCCGCCTGGCTGACTCCTCGCTGGGGAAGGTGACCAGGGCCTCGCCACTACGCTGGCCGCTGAAGTTGTACAACAGGAGGATGGAGTCCGGCTGGAGCTGGAGGCAACAAACCACAGGAGATGGAGGAGGGATGTAAAGAGGTGTGGAGCGAGAGAGAGAGGGGATAGAAGCCACACCGCTCATAGTCATTAGCACCATCCCAACACCAGGGGGCCACAATCAGGCAAAGGAGAGAGGAGATCCTGCACTGATCAAACAAGTAGAGTTAGAGAGGAGATCCTGCACTGATCAAACAAGTAGAGTTAGAGGAGATCCTGCACTGATCAAACCAGTAGTTAGAGAAGAGATCCTGCATTGATCAAACCAGTAGAGTTGGATGAGTCAAAGACGAGAAACCACAGGCCAATGCAATTCCTTCTAATGCATGCTTCCCTTTAGAAGAGCTTCAGTCCAAAAGCAATCCCCTGATCAGTCTGTGGGAGCAGGTTAGCAATTGTGTTAATAAACTCAGAAAGAACACCACTAGGGTAGCACACTCAGGTCAAGGGCTAGATAAATAGTTAGAGAGGAGAGGAAGGGAGATAGAAAGAGAGAGAGATTCACTCTGGAGCACACTGTTGATTTGGTGTTCGGCAGGTGGACTGGCAGGCAGGCAGACGGGGGGGCCATGCGAGGTACAGGGGGTTGAGGGTGTTAACTTACCTTAGTCTCCCTACAGACAGAGCCACTCTTTGGGCTGGATCAGACTCCTGGTCTGTCCCTGACTCATCTGAACCATGCTGCTGTAGTCTTCAGGAGAGTACTACAGTGTAATGAGTTTCACAGTCAGACAGGTGGACTCAGTAGAGCATTATATACACACACACACCACATAAATAAACTCACAGTTTAAAACCTAGATACACACGTTTTAAATGTAGATACACCACACTACAAGTCCCCAACAACTGTCATTGGAACATACATGCATACACTATAAGTGTAATGTATGTAAGACACCAATCAGAACAGTTTCTCACCCAAACTGAGTGCTCAGTCAGAGATAGCACAACAAGTTTATAATTGAGCCAGATAGCAAAAACCAGGGGATAATCAGTCAGGATGAGATTACAGTGGTTTAGCCAAGAGTCAGGACTGAACACAGCAACACACACTCTTTAGCACACACACACAGCGTATGACTGAAAAGCCTTACAGTAACTGGTCAGGTGATCTCACATGCTGGGAACTTAAGAGTTAGCCCCAAGGAAAACACATACCTATGACATTAAAAACCAGCAGCAACTTTTCTAAACAAACCTTTAAGAGCACAAAGAGACCCAAACCCTTTTACAAAAACATCCCAGCCCCAGCCCCATCCCTGTATCCTAGAACACCTAATACACCTTGCCCAACCAGCCCAGTCAGTCACAGTACTGTGAGAGTTCAGTTCATACCTCCTCTGTAGACTCACTCCACCTACTCAGCCAGTCAGCCAATGAGGGAGAAGTAAGAGAAGGGGAGAGCACAAGTGCACACGTGTTCCTTATTGAATATGCAGCACGGCTGAACCATGCTTGGTGTTGCAATAAAGCATTCTGGTAGCTAATATATGAGCATAGTGACTGGTCAATGGTGAATGATGGTTTGCCTACAGGCTTGTAGTTAAACATAAAGCTGGTTTTGTCATGAGGTGGGGTTATAGTTTGGGGAATTATACAAATATGCTATTATGGAATAAGAAGGGTTTGGACAGTTTGTCCAGGTATTTCTTAAATTTAAAATTTTGGGGGATTTGTGTGTATTGTTAGGTATTACTGCACTGTAGGAGCTAGAGACATAAGCATTTCGCTGCACCCGTGATAACATCTGCAAAATGTGTACGCGACCAATAACATTTTATTTTTACAGTTTATGTAACACAAGTCAGAGCCGCACTCGCCCCAAACCAATTTAGAGCCCCATCTGACACCAGGACAGATTTTTCTCCTCAACCCGACTCTCCCGCATAGAATTGTTCCGAGAGCTGATCTGTGACCCACCAAATAACATCAATTTTATTGTTTCCATTACTCCAGAGTAGTAGGCCATTATTCCCTCCCTGCATGAATTCATTTGTTTGCATGTCTATTGAACATTTGGATAAAAGGAAACCAAGCCGATATCTTTTTATAATTGACAACTCAAATCACTCTGAAACAAGGGCCTTCTAATTAGCCTTCTTACCTAATGAAAGCCTTTAGCTGACAAAACTCGTGCAGCACCTGTTTCCACGATGGTGTATTTCATAACCTTTATTTTTATTTTTCCAGTTAGGTCTATGTTAGACATTTTTGCCTGAGCTACGCTATCCAGGGAAATTACACTTGGCAACATATTCCAGCACCACACAATGGATAGTTCCCTGATCCACTGCGTGCATGGCTGGTAGCCTACATGTCTGTCTCACCGCTCACAGAACGGAATTCTCAACACAATAAGCTCCTGGGTTTGTAAAAAAATATTTTATCTTGATTTAAAATGCTTCCGACCCGCAATATAATTGTTCTGAACCGCAAACCGACCCATGGGTTGAAATAACGTTTTCATTGCTCCCGCTAGCTGATTTTTTTGCAGGTCAACCGCGGGGAACCGACCCGATGCAGGACTCTAACCGACAGCCCCTAAACCCTGCAAAAACTAGCAGAACATCCTGCTTTGCTATTGGCTGTCACACACAGGCACAAACATATACCCGCATCAGACAGAAGATGTGGTATGTTACAACGCAATGTTTATATAAGCCCCTTTCAAACAGCCTGTTATTTACCACTCAATTGCAGGTATACTCCTTTTATACATGTCAGTGGGTAAATGGCAAATTGGGAGGGATGGGGGTGTTGTTAAACCATGGGGGCTGTTTGCATTTCAAATTAGGGAGGTGTTAAAACAATGGAAGTGTTAATGAATTTACCTGCAAAAAGCAGAAAACCAATCACACAGACCCAATACCTGTATTTTGGTTACAGCGTCTGTGAAAATGCAGGAATCATGACTAGGTTTTTAGGGGGCTTTTAATTTGCCATGTTTTTACCCCCTACCCCTACAAAAAGCTGCTATGGTAAAATAGTGGGATCTTAGTCTGTATATGAAAAGGGACAAAACACACAAAAAATAGTGGCAAAGAAATCACCAAGACACACATTAAACTGCAATGGAGATTGAGGAGTGGGACTGGGGAGACTGGAACTAAGGAGACTGGGGGTAGAGGGAGGGAGGGACTGGGGGTAGAGGGCAGCAGAGACTGTTTTAGGGGACTGTGGCGGGAAAAGGAGAGGGTTAGTAGTGGGGGGTATATTGGGGGTTCTGACCTGGTATCCCTGGAAGAAGCTGAGGATGTCTTTGACCCCGGCATTGTAGGGCAGACCCTGCATCCTGACTAGAGCGCCGTGCTGGGGCATCATGGGAGAGGCAACATGGCCTTGGGCATGGGGCTGCTGGGCCGCTAACGCTACTGACCCTGGAGGAGATGCAAAGTAGCTCACCGTGGAGGGAGAGACTGGGGGGCTAGAGCAAGAGAGAGAAACAGATAGTTTTTTTTACTTTGGAAGCAAGTGTACATTATCCAGAATATGTTGGGTATTGATTTTGACACTGGAACATGGCACTTTGAACTGCATACACACATGACACAAGAGGATATACAGTTCATATTGACAAAACCCCAGAGGGAAATGGTTGTGTGGTTTGTACACTAAGCTGGGGTAGTATTCAGTGTAGTTTACACTAACCTGGGGTAGTATTCAGTGTAGTTTACACTAACCTGGGGTAGTATGCAGTGTAGTTTATACTAACCTGGGGTAGTATGCAGTGTAGTTTATACTAACCTAGGGTAGTATTCAGTGTAGTTTATACTAACCTAGGGTAGTATTCAGTGTAGTTTATACTAACCTGGGGTAGTATGCAGTGTAGTTCATGTTCATGTTCATGTAGAGCTGTGCAGGGTGGTGCTGTGGGGGGTAGTAGGCCAGGGTGGGGTGGGGGCTGTGTGGGGGCTGGGGGGTTCTGGGGGTGGCCAGTAGGGGGGGCTGGTACAGAGCAGCCTCAGAGAGCATGGCAGGAGAAGGGAACGCAGCATAGGCCGGAGGAGCCAGACCTGGGGAGAGGACAGAGAGGGAAGTTCAGAATTTCAGATACAGTAACATTCAACTACACAGGAATATTGGATCCTTATCATAATCTCAATATTATTACACCATCATAACATTATCATGCCTAAGCCTGCACATCAAACACTGAACCATCATACATTTACATTTTAGTCATTTAGCAGACGCTCTTATCCAGAGCGACTTACAGTTAGTGAGTGCATTCATTTTTCATACTGGCCCCCCATGGGAAATGAACCCACAACCCTGGCGTTGCAAGCGCCATGCTCTACCAACTGAGCTACAGGGGACTACAGCTCCATGTGCCATACAACATCAATCCAATTGATTTATAAAGCCCTTTTTACATCAGCAGTTGTCACTAAGTGCTTATACAGAAACCCAGCCCAAAACCCCAAAGAGCAAGCAATGCAGATGTAGAAGCATGGTGGCTAGGAAAAACTCTAGTTTTTCATATGATTGATAAGACTGTATATATTAGTCACATAAAAGCCTCAAGATAGTATCCTACTCAGAAAGTTGCTCCAGGTCTGTCCTTGGTGCTGCCCTAACCCTACAACATAAACACACTGAGGGACTGAGGGAGGGAGGGACAGCGCATTTATACACAAACAGGCTGTATGGGTCTGTGGGCCACATTGACACAAAACACAGTCAGATGACCTTGTGGGCTGAGGGTGGGTTTGCAGGTACACTCCCCTAACCAATCTGGCAACTTAAGTGACCTTGTTAGGCTGAAGGTTGCCACGTATTGTACACTCCACTACAATCTGGTAACCTGAGTGACTGGTCACCAAACTGGCAACTCAAGTGACCTTGTGGGCCTGAGGGGTTAACAGGTGGACTACACTCCGCTCACTAACCTGGGAACCTGAGTGAGAGTGACTGACTTTGTAGGGTTAAGGGTTGCCAGCCAGGTAACGTACACTCATCCCTACCCAATCTGGCAACCCAAGTGACCTTGTGGGGATGAGCGTTCTAGGTACACTCGGCTACCAACCTGGCAACCTGAGCGAGGGACTGCCATAACTCCAGGTCAAACCAGTGAGATTACAGTTGATGTCAAACATGAGGTTGAATAAAGGGGAAAAAGTCAACAGCAAACAGAAACCGCCATTTGAGTAACTGCTCTCAAAGTGTGGCCATCAGAATTCACAACAGCCAATGGTGACACCAGACGGAATTCACAACAGCCAATAGCCACACCAAGAGCATGCACTGCCTTCTAGTGATATGATAAGCAGGAATCTAATCTCTATAGCAACAGGGCACTAATAGAACAAAGTACACTGGGATAGACACCCACTTTAACCGTGTGTATGCAAACAAACCCTTCATAGTTTTAATTGGTGTGTTACACCACCCTACATTATACAACTAATATGGAGGGCATAATTACTACAGCTGACCCTGCCTGTGTAATATGTTCCCTGAACAAACCATTAACAAGGCATAACCATGACTGAAACATGTCCATTTGAATAATAAAGAAGCATTTCTGAAAGCTACTTCCACTGTCCTCGCTACATATTCTCTGTTCTACGTGATATGTTGTAAAACATCAATGGGACATGCAGTGATTCAGCTAGATCTATTATAGACTTACAGGGTAGTTTGCAGGGTGGAGGGGACAGGCCGCTGCGGTTGAGTGTTCCTCCCATCAGGACGAAGCTCATCTCCTCAGTAGAACACTGGAACACCTCCACATAGCGATCCTTCATCATCTTCTTATGGCACTTCTGGGCCACCATGAACGCCCTGTCAGCTGACTTCATCTGGATGAAGGCGTCACCTGAGGGACGACCCTGGAGAGGAGAGGGAGGTTAGAGATGAGAAAGATGGGCTGTTGGAAGGGTTAGGGTAGGAACTTTGGTTGCATCTCAATAGTGTAAAGCTGCTTCCGATTCCTCGGCTTGTACCCATCACTTCATCTGCGCTAAGTGTTTAATATAAGATGGGTGAAAGTATCATGGCACAAGCGCACGTGTGTGTGTACCAGTACCTGTTGGTTGAGCACCATATGAACCCCATGTGGTTTAATATCAATAGTGTGTTCTCCCATGAACTCCAGTATATCCTCTATAGCAGCGGTGTATGGTAGACCTCGCAGACGGACACAGTCCCGCGTGCTGCCAGTCGCCAGGTAGGGGGGTGTGGCCAGGACCGGCATGGGGACCATGGAAGAGGAGGGCAGCGTGGAGATCAGAGGGGTGGACATGTACCGGTTCAGGACCTAACAGAGAGGGCAGAGGTCAAAAGGTCAGACGACAAAGTCGTGTTTCTCTGTTGTGTTGAGTCATGTTGATCGTCATTTACAATAAGCTTTTATCTAATACTGTCAAACTAACATCTCTGGTGTCACGACACAAGCACCATCCTCCAGCCAACTGACTCATGGGGACCACATTCTATGCTGTGTCACGTATAGTCCTTCTCCAACTTTAGTCATGTCTTACGCTGTAAAGACAATACTCATTGCACAACATGTACAGTAACACTCATTTCAGACGAAAATAAGAGAACTGGTTAAATATGGAGAAAGAGGTTTATCTCCAGTAGTCCTCCTTTCTAAAGAAATGACCTCAAGTGACAGGCAGTGCCTAGAACACTGTACCCGTTGGACCTCAACTGTACTTCTAAAACGCTCTATGCATCTCTACCTTACAGTGACTGTCTACTATAATGTAATTGTTGCACCGTGGCTGCAGTACAAGGGAACAGCTTGATGCATCTCTGATAGCAGGATAAGTAGTAAAGAAACAACCCCATTAAGTCCCTAAACACCACCTGCTGCACCTCACCTGCAGTACTTATGAACATCTCTACATTCTACTACACCATACCTGCTGCACCTCACCTGCAGTGTACTACACCATACCTGCAGTATACTACACCATACCTGCTGCACCATACCTGCAGTATACTACACCATACCTGCTGCACCTCACCTGCAGTATACTACACCATACCTGCTGCACCTCACCTGCAGTATACTACACCATACCTGCTGCACCATACCTGCAGTATACTACACCATACCTGCTGCACCTCACCTGCAGTATACTACACCATACCTGCAGTATACTACACCATACCTGCTGCACCTCACCTGCAGTATACTACACCATACCTGCTGCACCATACCTGCAGTATACTACATCATACCTGCTGCACCTCACCTGCAGTATACTACACCATACCTGCAGTATACTACACCATACCTGCAGTATACTACACCATACCTGCTGCACCTCACCTGCAGTATACTACACCATACCTGCTGTATACTACACCATACCTGCTGTATACTACACCATACCTGCTGCACCTCACCTGCAGTATACTACACCATACCTGCTGTATACTACACCATACCTGCAGTATACTACACCATACCTGCTGCACCTCACCTGCTACACCATACCTGCTGTATACTACACCATACCTGCTGTATACTACACCATACCTGCTGCACCTCACCTGCAGTATACTACACCATACCTGCTGTATACTACACCATACCTGCTGCACCATACCTGCTGTATACTACACCATACCTGCTGTATACTACACCATACCTGCTGTATACTACACCATACCTGCTGCACCTCACCTGCTGTATACTACACCATACCTGCTGCACCATACCTGCAGTATACTACACCATACCTGCAGTATACTACACCATACCTGCTGCACCTCACCTGCAGTATACTACACCATACCTGCTGCACCTCACCTGCAGTATACTACACCATACCTGCTGCACCTCACCTGCAGTATACTACACCATACCTGCTGTATACTACACCATACCTGCTGCACCTCACCTGCAGTATACTACACCATACCTGCTGTATACTACACCATACCTGCTGCACCTCACCTGCAGTATACTACACCATACCTGCTGTATACTACACCATACCTGCAGTATACTACACCATACCTGCTGCACCTCACCTGCAGTATACTACACCATACCTGCTGCACCATACCTGCAGTATACTACACCATACCTGCAGTATACTACACCATACCTGCTGCACCTCACCTGCAGTATACTACACCATACCTGCTGCACCTCACCTGCAGTATACTACACCATACCTGCTGCACCATACCTGCAGTATACTACACCATACCTGCAGTATACTACACCATACCTGCTGCACCTCACCTGCAGTATACTACACCATACCTGCTGCACCTCACCTGCAGTATACTACACCATACCTGCAGTATACTACACCATACCTGCTGCACCATACCTGCTGTATACTACACCATACCTGCAGTATACTACACCCTACCTGCAGTATACTACACCCTACCTGCAGTATACTACACCATACCTGCTGCACCTCACCTGCAAAATACCATACCTGCTGCACCTCACCTGTAGTATACTACACCATACCTGCTGCACCTCACCTGCAGAATACTACACCATACCTGCTGCACCTCACCTGCAGTATACTACACCATACCTGCAGTATACTACACCCTACCTGCAGTATACTACACCATACCTGCAGTATACTACACCATACCTGCAGTATACTACACCATACCTGCTGTATACTACACCATACCTGCAGTATACTACACCCTACCTGCAGTATACTACACCATACCTGCTGCACCTCACCTGCAAAATACCATACCTGCTGCACCTCACCTGTAGTATACTACACCATACCTGCTGCACCTCACCTGCAGAATACTACACCATACCTGCTGCACCTCACCTGCAGTATACTACACCATACCTGCAGTATACTACACCCTACCTGCAGTATACTACACCATACCTGCTGCACCTCACCTGCAGTATACTACACCATACCTGCAGAATACTACACCATACCTGCAGTATACTACACCATACCTGCTGCACCTCACCTGCAGTATACTACACCATACCTGCTGCACCTCACCTGCAGTATACTACACCATACCTGCTGCACCTCACCTGCAGTATACTACACCATACCTGCTGCACCTCACCTGCAGTATACTACACCATACCTGCAGTATACTACACCATACCTGCAGTATACTACACCATACCTGCAGTATACTACACCATACCTGCTGTATACTACACCATACCTGCTGTATACTACACCATACCTGCTGTATACTACACCATACCTGCTGCACCTCACCTGCAGTATACTACACCATACCTGCAGTATACTACACCATACCTGCTGCACCATACCTGCAGTATACTACACCTCACCTGCAGTATACTACACCATACCTGCAGTATACTACACCATACCTGCAGTATACTACACCATACCTGCAGTATACTACACCATACCTGCAGTATACTACACCATACCTGCAGTATACTACACCATACCTGCAGTATACTACACCATACCTGCAGTATACTACACCATACCTGCAGTATACTACACCTCAGCTGCAGTATACTACACCATACCTGCTGCACCATACCTGCAGTATACTACACCATACCTGCAGTATACTACACCATACCTGCAGTATACTACACCATACCTGCTGCACCTCACCTGCAGTATACTACACCATACCTGCAGTATACTACACCATACCTGCTGCACCTCAGCTGCAGTACTTATGAACAGCTCTACATTCTACTACACCGTACCTGTCAGACCTCAGCTGCAGTGTTTCTGAACAGCTCTACCTCATAGTGACTGTCTACTACATCGATAAACAGTGACTGTGCTGTGTTTTACCTGTTGGACCTCAGCTGCAGTGCTTCTGAACAGCTCGATGTATCTCTTGCCCAGGATCTGCTTGTGTTTCTTCAGGGCGTTCAGGGCGTACTCCTCACAGGAGAACAGGACGAAGGCGTCGCCTGTGGGCCGCCCATCGGGGTACTTTACGAAGAGTAGGCCCTCGCTGGCGTCCGTCACGGGGCTGTCGGCCCCCAGGAAGGTCAACACCTCCTGGGGAGAGGCGGTGAAGGGAAGACCCCTCATCCTGATGATCACCTGGTTCTCCTTGGACAGGAACTGGGCCACCTCGTTGGATGTGCCTACAGTCACACAGAGGGAGAGGAAACTGAATTAACTAGGAGTTAAAAGTTCACACTTTAGCTAATTACTTGGTCCCTTTTACATGCAGATTATTCTGAGGAGTTGATTGTTGCCACTAATAAATAAAATGATCAAATGCATTACATTACTTAAAATACAAGAGTAGACATTAAAACAAGAGCAGTGAGTCAGAGTCTAGGGCCGACAGTATCTGCTGGAAGTACAATGTTTTGTCAGACATTATAGATCTCCAGTCGTCTGGCTAGAGTCCACAGACAGACACTAGTCTCTCCCCTGCCCTCTCTCCTGTATCAGCTCTGCTCTTTGTCTATTCACACCCCCTTTGTGTGGCCCTGAGCTGGGCCTTTCACTGGCCGCCGGGAGGATGAGGTGAGACACTGTCGGCCAGGGGTAAAGTTACCTTCCACCAACTAGCCTCTGAGGGGTGAGAGAGGGGAGGGGGTGAGGCTCACAAAGCGCCTTTCATTCCCCCAGGATAAGCCAGAGAACCGGAGCGGTACAGGGCAGGGGAACAGGGCCAGTTCCTCTAGTCTCTACTCTATACTCTCCGCTCTGCTCAGGAAAGAGCTGCTGTTTGAGAGGCAGGGGGGTCTGTCTTGGGTCTGTCTGGGATATGGGGGGGAATGTAATAGAAAGCTACACTACCACACACTAACAGAGAAACGTTCAACATGGCTTCATAGGAAGCAAGGGAAGAGACAGGGAAGGGGGAAAAGTCTGAAATCTGACCTCCAGCGATCTTGAGGAATTCCTCTCCTGTGGCTTTGTAGACCTGTGAGGATGAGAGGAGACTTTTAGCAACTCTAAATGGCCTTTCATCTGACCAATGCAACATGCACTGTGTGCTACAGTTGGAAAGCATGACTTTTTTTCTCTGTAACAGTATTGGCTGGATAGGTGATGCTGTAACGGTATTGGATCCATAAGTGATGCAACAGTAATGGTATGGCTGTGTTAGACGTAGGGGCTGCTGTCTTAGACGGATGCTGACCTCAATGTATCTGCTGCCCATGTGGTGTTTGTGTCTCTCCAGGGCCAGGTCTCTGTGCTCCTGGTTGATGAAACGAACCAGGGCTTCACCGTTCCTCCTGCCCTGGGCGTTCAGACAGAGGGCCACACCACCCCTAGAGATACACACAGGGAGAGGTTGGAGGAAGGGTAAGCACAATTTGACCCTCTATGGAGACAAAGCTGCATGTACAACTTATTGTGGGTGTTAGTCGCCCATTCTCAGTGGAAACATGGCTTAATCACATGACACACACACAGTCATGTTTTAGTAACGTACTTGGCGATGTTGAGGCCCTTGAAGAAGCGGGCGATGTCCTGGTCAGAGGATTGCCATGGCAACCCTCTGGCTCTGATCACTGTCTCACTGTCCACTGGTTCGGTCTTACTGCTGCAGGGGACAAACCAGAGGCACGGTCAACATGGGGAATGGTGTTTAACTGTTACACACTGAACTCACACAATGCTGCATGAGACAACAGAGAGAGAGTAATGTTCAGAAACTCTTTGAAGACAATGTAAATGGCTTGAATAGTACTTCTATATTGTTAAAAAACCAAAGTGTTTCAGTAAGTCGTCTTCATCAAAGAGAGACATGGTAAAAATTGGGACTTATGCAGTTTAACAGTCTACTTCACACTACTCTAACACAGCAACACAAATTCCAGGGGTTGTCAAGGCAATGGGTATTGGACACCGTAGTGGGATTTGTGTGGTGCTACTGTATAGCCAGTTGAGTACTTAATGGCAAAGTTGGAGTGGTTTAATGACACGCTTGTGGTTTCTCTTGTTGCTGTAATCAATGCTAAGAGCCTGGCTCTGAACATGGGAGGGACGGTTAGGCTTCAACTACAGTAAACACTAAACAACAGGTTTAGTATAGAGACGTGGCCACACAACCTCATGGTTGAATGAGGTAACATTAAGTCGATGCACTGAGAATATACATACCATGCTCCCGATTCAAGCTTGTACTTCACAGCTTCAAAGCATGAGAATTTGTGGTCTGGAAGAGATTCAAACACTAATTAACAATACACATCAAACTTCTATCCACATTTACAATCAAAAGTACCATACTGATAAAAAAATCACTTCACATTAGGCTTGACATTGGATCTGCCAACAAAAGCCAATTGACTTCACTTCTATTCAGACTAAACAATACAACAAATGTTGTTTTTAGTGTTGCTCCGCGTTGCCAGGTTGTTTCATGCTCAACAGGTCTGGCCTGCCAGCCTGCAACTTCAGCAGCATTCCTGTTAGCCACCTAGCCTAGAGAGATTGACAGGGCTGTGGGGTGGCCAGGTGGGACTGGCACAGACAGAGAGCGGGGGGAAATGTGGGCTAAAGAGAGGGATAGCAAAAGAGAGATTTATAGACGTACTGTATGGCTC
The DNA here is from genome assembly GCF_964263955.1 of Coregonus lavaretus. Lineage (NCBI taxonomy): Eukaryota > Metazoa > Chordata > Actinopteri > Salmoniformes > Salmonidae > Coregonus > Coregonus lavaretus. Next base: position 89,519 of record NW_028160143.1, read on the forward strand.
AGCCAGGATGTGCAGGGAGAGCTGGACCATACTCCTCACCTCCTTCAGCCCCATCACCTGCTCTGACAGGGGAAGTTCTGGGATGCACACATCTACACACAGGTAAGGATGGTTTATCTGTCATTTGTATAAGTACTAGGAACATCAAAAGTGTTGACTGACATTATATTTAATCTAACCCTGACTTACATTCTAGCATAGAGGGCAGTGTGAGGTCCTGGACCTGTCCAACGTTGGGACAACATTTGTGAAACTCTTTCCTCACATCCACAAAGGAGTAGAAACACTCTGGCAGGACCAGGTTCTGAAACACACAACAGGTCGTTCAGTCATTAGTCTATTCAACATTCACTGAATAGTAGAATACTCTGTAGACAGACCTCATGAAAATAAGGGATAATAGGAGTGACGCAATGAAGGAGGGAGCCAGGTATAGGCGGCATAAAGAGATGAAGAAAGAGGGGATGAGATGGAAAGGAAAGTGAAAGAAAAAAGAGAGGACAGGACGCCATCTCCGGATGATTGTGTGGATAGCTAGCATTCCTGTGCAGATTATGACATGTTACTGCTCAACACAAGACAAGCACAGGAGAAATACTGCTAACTGTGACCCAGGAAGTACAACTTACACGTGTGGCTAACAAGGTCAAATGTAAAGAATATACACAAACAAATACCAAAGACTCAATATCTGGACTGAATTATAGCATTGTGCCTCCTTCACCTAAACAAAGTCCTAGAGACTGATACACATAATACCTTTTCCATATACATGTTGGAAATTCCCCTAAAAACTAGGTCAGTAAATAACGGCAATTATATTTTCTAACAAAATGGCTACATTTCCCCTAAATGGTAGGTTAGAAGATCAAGGGCCACTCAATACCTTCTTGGAGGCCTCAGGGTGAAGGGCCTGTCGTATGATGAGGGGCCCGTCGACACACAGTGTGTAGGAACTTCTGCCCAGAGCCTTCACCTCCGCTGAGACGGACTGCTGGAACTGTAGGGAGAGATTGAAGAAAGATACAAGAGGAGAGTTATTGTGAGAACATACAATGAGTCAAACACACACAACCAAACTAAAGTATGACTTTACTTTGTTGGTTATCAGCCAAGTAGTTGCCTGTGGTCTTTTAGAGATTCAGTGTAAACCACTTGTGGCCAGCAGACAAACATGGGAGTGCCAATGTCACCTCTGAAAAACCACAGAGTAACACAGTACTGATTAATTCTGCTCTGCTGCAGCACGCTACTAACTACATTTACATTTACGTCATTTAGCAGACGCTCTTATCCAGAGCGACTTACAAATTGGTGCATTCACCTTATAGCCAGGTTATACCTTATAGCCAGGTTATGCTTGATTTGTTTTCAAATAACAGTGCTCAGGGAGTTCTCTCCCATAAGAATTAGAAGTGTTTCTAACCTTTAACACTTTAAATAGGCCAAGTCTTTAAATAAGCCCACTGGTACGAACAAGTTCCCTGAACAGGTAGGTTTGAGTTCTGGGGGATCAACAGGTAGGGAGGCGTCCTGAGATTGACGGATGTGAACGCTACGTTCTGTACCGTGCGTGTGTGTGCGCGCATCTTATAAATGGGGAGGGGGGGGGGGGGATCCAATAGGTTTTTTCAGGTGTTTGCATAGCGAGGAAGCAGACGAGGGATCGTGGTGCTAATCAGCACCTGGATCAGGGACTTCACTTAGCAGTTAGACCAACTGTCACGACCAGACCAAGATGAGACAATGTTCGCCAATCACTAGCCCCTATAAAAACACTCAGCCAATGACCAAGCCCCGCAGCAGTGACTCCCAAATAGGTATGTGTTTAGTAATCATCACATTTAAATGGGGCCCATTACTAGTGTTGTGTAAACTTTACTGGTGTCTTTGAACAGTCAACAGACATAACGTCTCACCATCACCTCAACCAACAAACTGACCTCTCCAATTTGCCAGTTGGTGCTCCAATTCCATTTCTAGCTAGGCTGGCTTCCTTCTTTGAGGATATCATTTTGGTATCTTGTCTATTAGGGGAGAGTGGGGTAAGTTGAGCCAAAAGGGTAAGTTGAAACGCACTTGTTTGTAGGAAACCATACACAAAATGTATCATTTGACCAAATATTGAGGAACCGGTCATAATTTTATGGAGTCTGAAGGGAGAAACCACATGGAAAATGTGGTAAGCAAGTTAGGTAAAAAAATTTTTTTAAAGATTCACCAAGTCAAATTAATGTATTGTGTTAAGAGGTTTCATTTACATTTTAGTCATTTAGCAGACACTCTTATCCAGAGCGACTTACAGTTTATTATTTATTTTTTAGATTCATACTGGCCCCCCGTGGGAATCATACTCACAACCCTGGCGTTGCAAGCGCCATGCTCTACCAACTGAGCTACACGGGGCTTGTATATAAACCACAGTAGATCATTTTAAGATTGTTCTATACATCAGTTGGGGTCTCTATAAGCTTCAATAGGAGGTCCTAAACCTAGCACGGAAGCCTCTATAATGCAAATTCTGTTGTGTGGTGTTCCGCAGGGCAGCTGGCTGGGCCATTATTGTTTTCACTAATGATATTCCACTGACCTTTAATAAAGCCTGTGTTTCTATGTACGCTGACAACTCAACAATATACACGTCGGCTACGACAGTAAAATAAATAACTGACACCCTTAACATAGAGCTCCAGTCTATGAGCTCAAGTGTTTGTTAGGTGAGCTCAAGTGTTTGTTAGGTGTTAAGCCAAAAAAGCCATTTTGATTGTGTTGAATTGTGTTTGGGAAATAAAGATGGGCATGGTTTTAAAAAGGTAGTGGTAATACTTCATTCAGTACAGACATTTGTAGGCGGCTTAACTTACCCTGTTTCGCGGCTCAATTTACCCCATACCCGTAAGTTGTGCCAAGAGACCACTTATTTTCCCAAAACTAATATTTACATGGATTCTGATTATTTCCAAAGATACAACAACATCCTGAAATATCTAGATATCTTTGTTAGAAAACTATTTCCCTTGACGGAGTGATGCTGAATATAAAAAAAATGACTAAATTTACCCCACATCAAATAGGCAACACTACTCTCAAATTCATGGTTTGTTTAGCTACTACTTATCCCCTACAAGCTACAGTCCCACAGAGAGGGATACCATGTTATCTGTCCAGAAGATCTAAATGGTCGTTAGTAACTAATTGTCAGTCAGTCAGTGAGGCTAATTTCACATGGCCACTAGCCATATATGACATCCAGCCTTCAGACAGTACGAGTGTGTTGCTGCTGGTGTGTGTTAGAGCATGCTCCACACGGACAGCCAGGAGATATATACACAGGGCCATGACCTCTCAACCTCAACAGCTGGCGACTCAACTGCCTGAGAGAGGAGCCATGGGTGCTGTTAAAGTAGGGCACACCGTAGGAAAATGATTGCAACGGAAAGCTTAAATCTGTGACCCTATTGGTCAAGAGGTACCTCCCCATTTCAAAAATGTTTTCGCCCTACTGAACATGACCCCTGACTGGCTCTCACTAATCTACATGAGGTTATGGAGTTCAACTTGAGGGAAATAATTATGTTCATGAGGGTCTCTATTTCAACACACTGACCGTTACCCACAAACACCATCACACAGGACAAAAAAACACTAGGCCCCCTATACCATGATCATATGCATTGTATTGAGACAACAAAGGAGAGTTTTGTTGAACCCTTCATCACTCCATCTATCGTCTACAGCTATCCTGAACCTATCAAACCCTAAAAAGGGATGAGATGGTTGAGTCCTCGTGGTGACCGGGACCAGGATACTGGGTTATTGATTGACAGGTCTGTCTTGCCACGTGGAGCTGTGGGATGCCATGCCACTTCAGGGCCTGGTGTGTTACAGTTCACCATGCTATGATAACATCTGGGTTAGGGAAGGACTGATACACACAGGAAGCTCATTGGCTGATGTGGGCCGGTCAGATAGGCCCCTAAGACTACTGACTGGCTTTCTCTGAAAAGACTGTCTGCCAAGGATCCAGAGGTCAATGTGTCATCATCTGGGAGCCATGACAGATGATACACAGTGTATGTCATAGGGTATCAACAGATACTGTAATGTATCTGGTAACATCTATGGTATAGAACCCAGTCATTTAAGTAGTCCCATAGATAATAGGACAAGCAGGAACAGACCAGGATGCAAAGGTAGTTGTGTTCAACCTAATGCATGGTGAGTGAGGTGTGGTGTTCGTTTGCTTGCGGCTGTTTTCACAGATATGCAGCCCCGCCTTGCACAATCAGCAGCCGGATTAGGAATAGAAACAAATGGTTTAAAGGAACTAAGCGACACACCCTGTACTCTATCCGCTCTGCCAAACTAGCATGCTATTAGAGCAAACATGTCCAACAGGACAGGCCTAACAAAGGGAACAGGTACTGATAAATATGACAACACAAGCAGCAAAGGTTAAATCAGAGAAAGTACCAGACATTAACTCAATAAGGCAGTCAGAATAGGAAATGTCAACATGCTACAAATGAGAACATGTGCATAGACGGTCACTAATCTACCTGACCTGACCAGGCCAGCCAAACCATTCATTGATTACCATTGGTTTCATTTTCCCCATTGGGAGGGCGGGTGGTTCTCTGCTGCACTGTGCCATGGGTGAGAGTGAGGTAGGAGTTGACCCTTGAACCATCTGTGTTTTCTCTTTGGTATAAACTATAGCTGGTGTGTTTGCATGGTGTTGAGGCCGGGCCCATGGAGAGGAGTCGAGCAGGGGTGGTGGTGAGGCTCACGATAAGGTGTTAGGGAGTACCAGGCAGTACTCATGGCTAGGCCTGTTACAGTCACACCACTGTCCCAAACTTGTCATTTTATGACTGGACTGTGGAGATTAGAGGTTTACAATCCTGGGTCTGTATAGGACCCTCTGGTTTGTTCTCTACAAGGCACAATGCTGTTGGAGAATGGGAAGGGAGAAGACCGAGGGAGAGTTTTATTGCTGCTGGCCCTTTATCTTTCATTATCTGCCTCTGCTGTGCACCTGCCCTGCCCCAGTGCCTTCAGAACCTGGGAACAGGGTGACGCTGCCCCACCTGTGAGAGAGACCTAGCAGCACAGAGAGCTGAACACGCTTTGCTCCAGGCTGCCTGGCACAGAGCAAGTCAGAGCCTGTATACTATCACTGCACTGATCTGAGGCTCTTCACACTCAATACTGGCCCTAATAAAGGGAGGCCCTAAGACTGACTGGGGTTCAATGAGTCCAAACCACAAGTGTCTTCCAGACAAACCCATTGATCTGAGAACAGCTAAGAAACTAGAACAGGATTCTGACATAAAAATAAAATAAAAAAACTCAATCTTAGGGAGAGAAAGTTGTTAATATGTTGAATGGAAGGCAGGCTACAAATCCACAAGGAACAGTAGTGTTTAAAGTCCCCCCCCCCCAATGGAAAGGGTGCAGCCCAGTTCTAATCTCGATTGCCATTTTTCTCCGACTGAATAAATCTTTCACCAAAGAAAACAAATCTGCGTCCTTGGCTAGGCTGCTCTGGCCTTATGACATTGTCAGGTCCACTGAGATATGGTCTCTGCCAGGTTAGTTAGCTATTCCTACCTACAACCCCAAAGGCAGTCTCTCCTATGACTCACATTAGTTGAATGTAGCTTTATCTCCATTCCTCCACTGACTACCTGGCTTAAATCAATAGACACAAATGAATAAACTAAACCTGACCAATGGCAAGAGAAAGTGGCCCAGCAGACAGAGGTAAGCCAGTAAAAAATGGATTGTTCTGGTTAATCTTTAAAGGGTCCACAGACTCACAAAACAAACTGGAATTGGGACGGCTTGCGGGTAGAGAAACTCAAACTACAGATTACTTCAGCAATCAGAAATCAGCAGTGAGAGAGCATCTTGCAGTACGGATCTACTCTAAATCTATATTGTGTCACAAGCCACAACCACAAGAGCACTGTCAAACTCAGGGACCTTATTGCAAAAACATTGTTGTTGTTTAGGAAGGATTGATCACTTCAGCGAACCTGCTTGTGCTTGTTGCATGGGAGAGGACCACAGCACTGAGTCAGACAGCATCTCTAAACCATAACCCTAAATCACTAGGAGAGCCTGGTAATATGGGGTTTTCAATTATGAAATAATGCTGGGGCGGGGATGGGGTTCGGTGTAACTCCCTACCTACAGAGTGCATACAAATACTCTCAGCACTGCAGGCAGAAAGAGCGGTTGAAAAACACGTTTGGCAACATAAGCCCTTCTTTTGTCAAAACATACCTGGGGAGGTGGAACCTGAAAACACATTCACATCCTGGTCATCATAAACAGGAACAGACTGCCTCATCTCACAACTACCTAGCCTGAGAAAACAGGTGCTAGGCTATGGCCAGGGGTCTCCCTCACTCCCCCTCTTTCTCTCTCTCCGTCCTCTCTGCCCAGGAGGCGTGTTTCTTTGCGTTCCCAGGTAAACATTCAGTCTTCCAGATGTCAGCAGCTCGCATCAGTCTGGGACAAGACTAGACCTGCTTGTCTCCCCGTCCCTACCTCAACCCCACGGCAGTCACTGCTTAGCCAAGCAAGCCTACTCAAACCAGCTTCTACACTGGGCCGGTCCCAAATGGCACCCTATTCCCATAGGGCTCTGGTCAAAAGTAGTGCACTATAGGGAATAGGGTGTCATTTTGGATGCAACTACTCACTGCCTGTCAAAGAGCTTAATAGGCCAAACAGCAGCCAACCAATTGGAATAATTGTTAATGGTCAGAAACCTTTCAGGGGTTTCCATTCGCTGAGAAAATCGACACACCTTAACATTTCCCTAAAGCGTCACCATCAAGCTTGTTATGTCCTGTTATCTCCCTCCAGGCGGTTGGCGATGTTAAAGACCATTTGAATGCTGTCAGTCTTATCATGCATGGTTGTTTTTGCCAGTTAAAGTTCAGCCATTATCATATTAGAGATGAAATGCTTTGTTCAGCATCTTAAACTTTTCTTTGGAGTCAGTTTTAAAATATTTAAGTCTTAGAATGCAGGAAAGCAAAGGACAAGACTCGAGATTTTGGTCCTAAACAGGAATCTTCACTATTGGGCCTGAACAGGAATCTTCACTATTAGGCCTAATCAGACAAAATGAGTCTCACCTGTTGCAGAACTTTGTCCAGAGGTTCGGCCTTGTAGAGTTCGTCCACAGACAGCCCAGTCTCCTCTTCACTCTGGTCTGTCAACTCTAAAGTATCGGGCTTCACAAGACGTCTCTGAAGTTTCCCAACCTGTGAACGGAATCGGTGTTTCACCACGGCATGTGCCACCCATTTTAGTTCTAAACTACAGAGTACAGCTTGGTAAAAACGCAACAACTAATTTCCCAAGTCAGTACTAAACATGACAGGCCCATTTTATGAACTCACCGACTATCAAACAAGCAGTTAATTGTCAAACAAGCAGTTAATTGTCAACGCAAAGTTGCCAATGTCAAGGCGTTGACATATAACCAAAAAGGTACGCTTTCTTTCATCCTATATTTAAAGCATTTCACTGAAATTAAATCTGACACAGGTGTAGGCTACACACCCTCAGCCTATCGGTTGGTTTAGTTGAGGCCCATGTGCACACTTATCTTTTAAAACTGTGACCCACAAATATTTACAGAACGCGTACGTTTGTTGATTAATATATGTCAGCTGTCAAGTTAAAACATGAGTCCACTACTTAGACACAAAACACTAAAAAGAAGAAACCTTTACAACGGTTGAGAAAGTCCGTACCTTTTTCTCATGTAGATCCACAATTTGCCACACCAAGAGAATTATTTCCCTCTCATCCGAACCCAGTTTACCCCCATTTGCACCAGCTGTTGCCCCAAAGAACACCACCAGAGTATCACTGTGCGAAGCCATCAGGGACCACAAGGGTAAAAACTACAATTAAAAGCAAAGATGAAATAAAAATAACACGAGGGTTCACCTTTTTCCAGTGATAAGGAGCAAACAAAAGGTCTGGAAATTCAATTGAAGTCAAGTAAACGAATAGGGGGAAAGAAAGATTATTTTCAAGAGGACACGAAAGAGATTGCGTTCAAAGACTCTACCTGATCAAGTACTTGAGTGTGTTCTATCCAGAGATACTGGTTTAACTGGTAAAGAAAGTTGGTAAAAATCCGTGTTTTCCTTCACGCGAACTCCATGACAAGCCCTGAAGTTTTTTTTTCCTCTTCCTCGCAATTTTTACGGAGTTACCTGTGTATAGTTCAGCCTCTTACTTTCAGTCAAAGCTCCCAGGGGAGTTGGCCTATTGGCCGCTTGGCAAAGGTGAGGGCGGAACATAGCGCACCAATACCTATGTAACCTAACCTGATTGGTGTAGCACGTTTGAAGGAAGTAGTAGCATATAAGTATCCCGCTGTTCACCACACCTTTGAAGTAGCAAAGCACCTAACGCCTCGAGCACACCAACAGTGATTTTACGTTTTGGGACACCAGAAGTTAAGCTACATTCAAATCAAAATAAAATGTTATTTGTCACATGGTTGGTAAACAACAGGTGTATGCTAACAGTGAAATGCTTACTTACGGCCCTTCCCAACAATGCAGAGAAAAACAAAAATTTATAACAGGAGGAATACATACACATAGACTAACGATAACTTCACTATATACACGGGGTACCATTACCGAGTCGATGTGCAAGGGTACGGGGTAATCGAGCTAGATATGTACATATAGGTAGTGATGAAGTGACTATGAATCAGGATAGATAATAAACAATAGCAGCAGCATATGCGATGAGTCAAATGGGGGTCAATGCAGATAGTCCGGTAGCTATTTGGTGAACTATTTAGCAGTCTTATTATATGTGGTAGAACCTGTTCAAGGTCCTGTTGGTTCCAGACTTGGTGCATCGGTATGGCTTGCAGTAGGGTAGCAGAGAGAACACTGCGTTTGCCTTGCAGCGTTGCTTTGCAGAGGCAGTTGCAGTTGTTCTGTGTGGTGCATTGGTTCGATATATCCAACGTATGCATCAAATTGTGCGTAGACTTGACAGAAATTGTAACAAAAGGTGAATGTTGAACTTTTGTTGAACACATATCCAGTAAAAATTTTGGAATACATATTTAAAAGGTTTGACTGCAGAATTTATTATGCAGCATTGATGCAAGGACGGTGTCGGTCTGATCGAGGCGTAAGAGTTTCACTGCCAGTTTTTGTCAGTGTGTGTGTACTGTGTATGACAATTTATATATATACAGTGAGGGGAAAAAAGTATTTGATCCCCTGCTGATTTTGTACGTTTGCCCACTGACAAAGACATGATCAGTCTATAATTTTAATGGTAGGTTTATTTGAACAGTGAGAGACAGAATAACAACAACAAAATCCAGAAAAACGCATTTCAAAAATGTTATAAATTGATTTGCATTTCAATGAGGGAAATAAGTATTTGACCCCTCTGCAAAACATGACTTAGTACTTGGTGGCAAAACCCTTGTTGGCAGTCACAGAGGTCAGACGTTTCTTGTAGTTGGTAACCAGGTTTGCACACATCTCAGGAGGGATTTTGTCCCACTCCTCTTTGCAGATCTGTGTTTGATGTGCAGGCTTAGGCATGATAATGTTATGATGGTGTAATAATATTGAGATTATGATAAGGATCCAATATTCCTGTGTAGTTGAATGTTACTGTATCTGAAATTCTGAACTTCCCTCTCTGTCCTTTCCCCAGGTCTGGCTCCTCCGGCCTATGCTGCGTTCCCTTCTCCTGCCATGCTCTCTGAGGCTGCTCTGTACCAGCCCCCCCTACTGGCCACCCCCAGAACCCCCCAGCCCCCACACAGCCCCCACCCCACCCTGGCCTACTACCCCCCACAGCACCACCCTGCACAGCTCTACATGAACATGAACATGAACTACACTGCATACTACCCCAGGTTAGTATAAACTACACTGAATACTTACCCAGGTTAGTATAAACTACACATAATACTACCCCAGGTTAGTATAAACTACACTGAATACTACCCCAGGTTAGTATAAACTACACTGCATACTACCCCAGGTTAGTATAAACTACACTGCATACTACCCCAGGTTAGTATGAACTACACTGCATACTACCCCAGGTTAGTACAGTGAGGGAAAAAAGTATTTGATCCCCTGCTGATTTTGTACGTTTGCCCACTGACAAAGACATGATCAGTCTATAATTATAATGGTAGGTTTATTTGAACAGTGAGAGACAGAATAACAACAAAAAAATCCAGAAAAACGCATGTCAAAAAAGTTATAAATTGATTTGCATTTTAATTAGGGAAATAAGTATTTGACCCCTCTGCAAAACATGACTTAGTACTTGGTGGTAAACTCTTGTTGGCAGTCACAGAGGTCAGACAATTCTTGTAGTTGGTAACCAGGTTTGCACACATCTCAGGAGGGATTTTGTCACACTCTTCTTTGCAGATCTTCTCCAAGTCATTAAGGTTTCGAGGCTGACGTTTGGCAACTCGAACCTTCAGCTCCCTCCACAGATTTTCTATGGGATTAAGGTCTGGAGACTGGCTAGGCCACTCCAGGACCTCAATGTGCTTCTTCTTGAGACACTCCTTTGTTGCCTTGGCTGTGTGTTTTGGGTCATTGTCATGCTGGAATACCCATCCACAACCCATTTTCAATGCCCTGTCTGAGGGAAGGAGGTTCTCACCCATTTGACGGTACATGGCCCCGTCCATTGTCCCTTTGATGCGTTGAAGTTGTCCTGTCCCCTTAGCAGAAAAACACCCCCAAAGCATAATATTTCCACCTCCTTGTTTGACGGCGGGGATGGTGTTCTTGGGGTCATAGGCAGCATTCCTCCTCCTCCAAACACGGCGAGTTGAGTTGATGCCAAAGAGCTCAATTTTGGTCTCATCTGACCACAACACTTTCACCCAGTTCTCCTCTGAATCATTCAGGTGTTCATTGGCAAACTTCAGACGGGCATGTATATGTGCTTTCTTGAACAGGGGGACCTTGCGGGCGCTGCAGGATTTCAGTCCTTCACGGCGTAGTGTGTTACCAATTGTTTTCTTGGTGACTATGGTCCCAGCTGCCTTGAGATCCTTGACAAGATCCTCCCGTGTAGTTCTGGGCTGATTCCTCACCGTTCTCATGATCATTGCAACTCCACGAGGTGAGATCTTGCATGGAGCCCCAGGCCGAGGGAGATTGACAGTTATTTTGTGTTTCTTCCATTTGCGAATAATCGCACCAACTGTTGTCACCTTCTCACCAAGCTGCTTGGCGATGGTCTTGTAGCCCATTCCAGCCTTGTGTAGGTCTACAATCTTGTCCCTGACATCCTTGGAGAGCTCTTTGGTCTTGGCCATGGTGGAGAGTTTGGAATCTGATTGATTGATTGCTTCTGTGGACAGGTGTCTTTTATACAGGTAACAAGCTGAGATTAGGAGCACTCCCTTTAAGAGTGTGCTCCTAATCTCAGCTCGTTACCTGTATAAAAGACACCTGAGAGACAGAAATCTTTCTGATTGAGAGGTGGACAAATACTTATTTCCCTCATTAAAATGCAAATCAATTTATAAAATTTTTGACATGCGTTTTTCTGGATTTTGTTGTTGTTATTCTGTCTCTCACTGTTCAAATAAACCTACCATAAAAATTATAGACTGATAATTTCTTTGTCAGTGGGCAAACGTACAAAATCAGCAGGGGATCAAATACGTTTTTCCCTTTTTGTATATATATATATATATATATATATATATGAATTTTAGCTTCTCTTCTGACGTGTTTGAAAGTAAAACTCTGTTGCACCATCTATAAAAGAAAATACATTTATGGCCCTCGCTAAAATGGAAATAGTAACACAATAAAATTACAATAACAAACCGATATACAAGGAGTACTGGTACTGAGTCAATGTGCAGGGGTACAAGGTAGTTGAGGTAATATGTACATGTTGGTAGGGGTAAAAGTGAATAGGCAATCAGGATAGATAATAAACGGAGTAGCAGCAGCGTGTGTGTGTGAGAGCATATGTAGTCGTATGTAGTCTATGTGTGCGTTGGAGTGTCAGTGTAGTATGTGTGAGTGTTTGGGTAGAGTCCAGTGCAAGAGAGTCAGTGCAAATAAAAAGGGTGTCAATGCAAATATTCAGGGTAACCATTTGATTAACTGTTCAGCAGTCTTATGGCTTGGGGGTCGAAGCTGTTCAGAGAAACTGGTTGTGTGAGTGACAGCACACCTTTGTGGAAAGGTCATAAAATAACTAAACGGTAAGTCTTGGGCAAATGTCTCATAAAATGCATTATATTTCCTAATGCCTATACATACCTCATAGCTAGGCTACAAGAAAAAAAACTTATGTGCATTCCCACAGGTACTTGTCCAGGCACATGGCACATGTCTGCTGCCTCTCGGGAGCCCTGTGAATTGTTACTCCATGGCCTGGTTCCCAGGATGGTGTTTTGTTGCTCTCTACGCCCCTTCCTTCTGTACTATAGGTAACTATGGGCTGGAGACAATACAAAGGAAAGGACTTTTGTCTCATCACCTCGTTTCACCCTATTGTTTCCCCAAGCCTCAGGAGGGCTGGTTGCCTTCACATTGAAATTCCTATTGTGAAGGTCTCTCTCTCTCTCTCTCTCTCTCTCTCTCTCTCGCAGTCTCTCTCTCTCTCGCAGTCTCTCTCTCTCTCTCTCTCTCTCTCTCTCTCTCTCTCTCTCTCTCTCTCGCAGTCTCTCTCTCTCTCTCTCTCTCTCTCTCTCTCGCTCTCTCTCTCTGTCTCTCTCTCTCTCTCTCTCTCTCTCTCTCTCTCTCAGTCTCTCTCTCTCTCTCTCTCTCTCTCTCGCAGTCTCTCTCTCTCTCTCTCTCTCTCTCTCTCTCTCTCTCTCTCTCTCTCTCTGTCTCTCTCTCTCCCCTCCCTCCCACTGAGTGTATGAAACTCAGATGAAAGCTTTTAGGCCCTGCTGTGTCAGAGAAAGTGTGTTTAAGACATTATATGGTTGGTGGTATTCTATATTACAGGGACTGTGATGTAGGATGGGACTGTGATGTATGATGGGACTCTGATGTAGGATGGGACTGTGATGTATGATGGGACTCTGATGTAGGATGGGACTCTGATGTAGGATGGGACTGTGATGTATGATGGGACTGTGATGTAGGATGGGACTGTGATGTATGATGGGACTCTGATGTAGGATGGGACTGTGATGTATGATGGGACTCTGATGTAGGATGGGACTCTGATGTAGGATGGGACTGTGATGTATGATGGGACTCTGATGTATGATGGGACTCTGATGTATGATGGGACTGTGATGTATGATGGGTCTGTGATGTACTCCTGAGTGGCGCAGTGGTCTAAGGCACTGCATCGCAGTGCTAACTGTGCCACTAGAGATCCTGGTTCGAATCCAGGCTCTGTCGCAGCCGGCCGCGACCGGGAGACTCATGGGCGGCGCACAATTGGCCCAGCGTCGTCCAGGGTAGGGGAGGGAATGGCCGGCAGGGATGTAGCTCAGTTGATAGAGCATGGCGTTTGCAACGCCAGGGTTGTGGGTTCGATTCCCACGGGGGGCCAGTATAAAAAAAAAAAGATGTATTCACTAACTGTAAGTCGCTCTGGATAAGAGCGTCTGCTAAATGACTAAAATGTAAAAAATGTAAATATGTATGATGGGACTGTGATGTATGATGGGTCTGTGATGTATGAGGAGATTGTGATGTATTTCCCACCATGTTTTTATCTACACATAAAGGAAATTGCCATAAGGTAGTCGGCCCCTATGTTTTGTGTTTCCTTCTGTGAGTGTTAATGGTGAGAAACTTAAATTCTGAATGAACTTGTCCTTTCTTTCAAGACTAGAGAGACAATCATACTCTGGCAAGCTGTGACCAAAGGTTTACAGGTGTTTGACACCATGTTAACATTTTCTCACACACTGACGGTTGCTTCCTCATTTTGCACCACACGTTCAGAGCTTGGCAGTGTGCAGTTGAGTGTAGCTTATTACAAGCAACATCAGTGAAGCAAGACGTGTGCCATGGCCATTGGTTAGTTGACAGTCAAATGATGTAGGCAAGCCTCAGGCTGTTTCGGCCTCTGTCAGTGTGACACCAGTGTGATTTTAGTCAGCAGCCCAGGCCCCAGAGCAGTGATGAAGACCAGAAGTGAAACTGTGAACTCCACAGGAGCCACAGGCTCATCCTCACATAGACTGACCAGGCTGGCTGCAACAACCACTGTGATTGGTTAGGCTTAGGTTCAGACAAGACAGGAGCACCTGCTGGGGCAGCAGCCAGCACCACTACACACAGCTGTGATTACTGGAGGCAGTGCCGCAATATCATTTTTCACAAATATACAGAGGGTAAAGGAGACCACCCCACCCCCTTACTGTCAAGTTCGTTGATGAACGGGTCAGACCAAGGCGCAGCGTGATATGCATACATGTTTATTTGAAACGAATAAACTAACGACACATGAAGTCCACGGTACACAAACAACATACCTCACACGGAACAAGATCCCACAACCCACTAGTACCAATAGGCTGCCTAAGTATTGTCCCCAATCAGAGACAACGAGCGACAGCTGCCTCTGATTGGGAACCACACCGGCCAACATAGATCTAGACATACTAGATCTAAACATAGAAAATCACAACAAGGAATATACACACCCTGACTCAACATATAAGCGTCCTCTGAGTCAGGGCGAGACACTTACATTCAAATTGTACACACTACAGGAGCAGGTGAAAACAATTTAGGCAGTGTTGTCCTGTAATTGGGTTGTGTTGACACAAGCTGCCCTGCCCAGCCCAGTAATTCTTACACTCAGCAAGCTAGAGCAGCCATTACATGTGTGTGTGTGTGTGCGCCTGCATGTGTGTGGGCGCTTGTGTGTGTGTACGTGTGTCTGATTGACAGCGTGACACATTGAATAGAGCCAGGCTTACTGGAGCAGGATGAGACAGAGCACCCGTCTGAGGCCCAGCCAAACGCTGTGTGACTCACTCCTTCAGAAGAATACATGCAGAGACACTGTGGAGCCTCTTGACTGTCAACGCGATATAAAACTTCTTACATCTTACCTAATATATAGTGAAATTACACCTTAACATACATATTTTAGGCGGGTTCATTTATAGTTGAATTAAAAGTGAGATAGAAACTGTGCTATTAAATGGAGAGAGAGGGCAATGTCTTGTGAATGTGTCAGAATTCCACAGTCATTGGAAAATAGGTACACTGCCACCTATTGGACTATAAGGACTAATGAATCATCATTTACAATCAATAGTATGATATTGATGTAAATAAAATAAATCCCTATTTGAATAAAATATTTAACTAGATTTAGCTGACATAGGAAACTCCCTAGAAAAACAATGTGGTTTTCTCTCTAATATGATTGTGCCAAAGAGTCGTACAAGATTCCTCTTTTCGTCAGTGGTCAAAGGGGACACAAGGCAGATTTTCATGTTGCAATCTCCGTAGATGAGAGGGAAGTTGAAAGCATGACTCGTGCTGTCGCAGAACAGATGTTAGGTGTAGACCAGAACCACAGAACTAGCAGATTCATACTTTCTGACTGAAAGATAAATTTCGTAACACTTGTAATGGTCTTTGTAACACTTTCAACACGTTTTTTTAAGGGATCTTTTTAAAAATAAGTATTATTTTATTTAATAAACGCACAAATATGACCTAGGGTATATACACATGTTCATTGACTTCAACTATAACAATTAAATGATCAGTATAAAGACAGTAGTAAAGTTCAGTATGACAGCAAGAGGCTGATATCTGTGGTTGCCATTATCATGAAGGCTAAAGCTGTGGATGAAATATATTCCATCCAGATCAGGAGGATCAAAAATAAATGTAGTGAGGCATGGCCTCAAGATAAGCAGCTGAATACATACAGTACACTCAGTCATTATACTCATATCACATAGCTTCAGACAAACATATGCAGTGACATATGTTCTTTTTTTCTATAAAGCTCTTTCTTCTGTGGCACATGGAATATAACATTATTTTGAGCATGAAATGAGCATTATATCACAACTAAAAAATTGGTCAAACACAGTGGGCCTACATCGAAAAACGCGTATTTGTTAAACCTTGAAGTATCATTTCAAATGTTAATTCAAATTCACTACAGGTAAAATGATATACAGTACTTATTTAAATGTTTTTTATATGCATTATGTTTGACATAAACATGATTAACAATTGTTATTCTACATTTTAAGTTAATTAACATATAGAAACAATGTGACAAATCAAACTTTGTAATTTACACACAAAAATCTTTATCAAAAATGTATGATACACATCATATTCAAACTCAGGATGAACCATTTTCACATATATTTATAAGTACATCCATTTGTTCCTTAGGCTCTGTGACACACTGGGAGCTGTGGCTCTGTGTCTGAGAGAAGCTCGGTCTCTTGGTCACAAAGGACAGTTCTTTAGTCCCCTCTCTGGGGGCCGTGCTTGAGATGTGCCAGAACAATTTCTGGATCCCTGTTTCCCTCAGGGAACTCCGGAATGTACGCGCCACAAACACATAAAGCAAAGGGTTGACCGAACTACTGATGAATACGAGGGCTCCAGCGATGAAGGTCATGGTGGTTCTGGCGCTCTCTAGACGCGCTGCGACCTCGCGGTGGGACCCCTTGATGGTGAGGATGACGAGGGAGAGCACGTTGCCCACATGGTGAGGGGTCCAGCATAATGCGAACACCACTACCACGCTTGCAATCAAGCCCGTGGACTTACGCTTGGACTTAAAGGTCATCTGTGCGATGCGGCTGTAGAGACAGCTGTAGCAGACCACAAGAATACATAAGGGGACCGCAAAGCCCACTAGGGTCTCCAGTAGAACACACACTGCCTCCTGGCCATCTGAGGTGTACTCCCTGTACAGGCAATGCTCCTCCCCAGGGTCCCCCTCCACCACCTGGGTGGGAAAGACCGGGATGCTGAATAGAAACGCAGCAGCCCACAGAACAAGAAGAACTTTATTCAAGGCCTTCTTCCTCCTCCAGCCGGCTGAGGCAAAGGGGTGTCGCACAGAGGCGAAGCGCTCAACGCTCATGAGGGTGATGAGGAAGACACTGCTGTACATGCAGGCGTTGATGACATACACCATGGCCTTACAGGAGGCCTCCCCGAACACCCAGGAGCGGGCCAGGGAGTAGATCCACAGAGGCAGGGTGATGAGCACCAGCAGGTCTGCAGCAGCCAGGTTGAGGATGAGCACCACGGTGTGGGAGCGCTGCTGGACATGCCTCAGGATGGTCCAGATCACCATCAGGTTCCCCGGGACCCCCACCAGGAACGACAGGCCCAGGATCACACAGGCCACCGCAGTTCTGCCAGCAAACTCATCAGGAGCCATGGTGGACTCTGAAGCTGAAGACAGCTGATGATCGAACGGTTCTGGTTGATGCTGCCGATCGCCTTGCCTCACCTCGCCTTACATGCCTCCTATCTGGTGTACATACTCAGACAGAAAAAAAGTGCTGCACCAGCAAGCTTTCACTTCCCTTTAACTTTGCGGAGGAGAGCAGGAAAGAGGTTGGTTTTTCACAGAGCCATCATTCTGTGAGAGACAGAGCAGTGAGTCATCCAGTGGGTCCTTATTGTGGCACTGTCTGGAAAAAGAATCTTCTAAGATATTTTAAGAGGTCAAAGAATTGTATTGACCTGTCACGATCGTCTGAAGAAGCGGACCAATACGCAGCGCGTGGAGTGAACATAATGACTTTATTAAATAAAGCAACCACGAAAACACAACAAATGACGATAGTGAAGTCCTCTGTAACACTAACAGAAACATGGAACAAAAACCCACAAAACCAAGGTGAAACCACACAGTATAAATATGGCTCCCAATCAGAGATAACGAGCCGACAGCTGACACTCGTTACCTCCGATTGGGAGTCATAGACCAAACATAGAAATAACCAACCTAGACACCCCAACATAGAAATACACCCAAACAAATGAAAATGAACAACCCTGGCTCAAATATCAAAGTCCATGGAGCCAGAGTGTCACAGTACCCCCCCCTAAAGGTGCGAACTCCGGGCGCACCAACATAAGGACTAGGGGAGGGTCTGGGTGGGCGTCTGTCCACGGTGGCGGCTCTGGCCCCGGTCGTGATCCCCACCCCACCACAGTCACAACCTGCTTCAGTAGCCTCCTCCCAATGACCACCCTCCAACTAACCCCACCTGGACTAAGGGGCAACACCGGACTAAGGGGCAGCACCGGACTAAGGGGCAGCACCGGGATAAGGGGCAGCACCGGGCTAAGGGGCAGCACCGGACTAAGGGGCAGCACCGGACTAAGGGACAGCACCGGGCTAAGGGACAGTACCTGACTAAGGGGCAGCACCGGACTGAGGGGCAGCTCCGGACTGAATGGCGGATCCTGGCTGGCTGGCTCTGGCGGATCCTGGCTGGCTGGCGGATCCGGGCTGGACGGCTCTGGCGGATCCTGGCTGGACGGCTCTGGCGGATCCTGGCTGGACGGCTCTGGCGGATCCTGGCTGGACGGCTCATGGCTGGCTGACGGATCTGGCTGCTCATGGCTGGCTGACGGATCTGGCTGCTCATGGCTGGCTGACGGATCTGGCTGCTCATGGCTGGCGGAAGGCTCAGGCTGATCCTGTCTGGCGGACGGCTCTGGCTGATCCTGTCTGGCGGAAGGCTCTGGCTGATCCTGTCTGGCGGACGGCTCTGGCTGATCCTGTCTGGCGGAAGGCTCTGGCTGATCCTGTCTGGCGGAAGGCTCTGGCTGATCCTGTCTGGCGGAAGGCTCTGGCTGATCCTGTCTGGCGGAAGGCTCTGGCTGCTCCTGTCTGGCGAAAGGCTCTAGCGGCTCCTGTCTGGCGGAAGGCTCTAGCGGCTCCGGTCTGGCGGACGGCTCTGAAGGCTCATGGCAGACGGGCGGCTTTGCAGGCTCAGTACAGACGGGCGGCTTATGCAACGCTTGGCAGACGGGCAGTTCAGGCGCCATAGGGCAGACGGGCAGTTCAGGCGCCGTTGGGCAGACGGGCAGTTCAGGCGCCGTTGGGCAGATGGGCAGTTCAGACGGCGTTGGGCAGACGGACAGTTCAGGCGCCGTTGGGCAGACGGGCAGTTCAGACGGCGTTGGGCAGACGGACAGTTCAGGCCCCGTTGGGCAGACGGCAGACTCTGGCC
The DNA here is from genome assembly GCF_964263955.1 of Coregonus lavaretus. Lineage (NCBI taxonomy): Eukaryota > Metazoa > Chordata > Actinopteri > Salmoniformes > Salmonidae > Coregonus > Coregonus lavaretus. The sequence goes on from NW_028160143.1 coordinate 108,753, forward strand.
GTCTGAGGCGCACCGTAGGCCTGGTGCGTGGTGCCGGAACTGGAGGTACCGGGCTGAGGACACGCATCTCAGGGCTAGTGCGGGGAGAAGCAACAGGGCATGCTTGGCCCTGGGGACGCACCGTAGGCCTGATGCGTGGTGCCGGAACTGGAGGTACCGGGCTGAGGACACGCATCTCAGGGCTAGTGCGGGGAGAAGCAACAGGGCATGCTTGGCCCTGGGGACGCACCATAGGCCTGATGCGTGGTGCCGGAACTGGAGGTACCGGGCTGAGGACACGCATCTCAGGGCTAGTGCGGGGAGAAGCAACAGGGCATGCTTGGCCCTGGGGACGCACATAAGGCCTAGTGCGGAGAGCAGGAACAGGCCGGGCTGGGCTGGCGACGCGCACCGTATCTCTGGTGCGAGAGGCCGGAACAGGCCGGGCCGGGCTGGCGAAGCGCACCGTATCCCTGGTGCGTGGAGTAGGAACAGGCCGGGCTGGGCTGGCGACGCGCACCGTATCCCTGGTGCGAGTGGCCGGAACAGGCCGGGCCGGGCTGGCGAAGCGCACCGTATCCCTGGTGCGAGTGGCCGGAACAGGCCGGGCTGGGCTGGCGACGCGCACCGTAGGCTTCGTATGAGGCTCAGGAACAGGCCGGGCTGGGCTGGCGACGCGCACCGTACACTTAGTGCGAGGGGCCGGAACAGGCCGTACCGTACTGGGGACACACACTACTGGCTGTACCTCGGGATTAGGAACGGGCCGGACCGGACTGGTTACACACCCCAGTACCTCTCGCCGTGCCTCTACACCTTCCTTCCCTGCTTTTCCCAGTAGCCCCCTTAACCTGGTAGCCTCCTGAATCCGTCCCTTCTCTGCCTCCGTCAGCCCCCTTAACCTGGTAGCCTTCTGAATCTGCCTTGTGGCAGCCTCCTGCTGCTCAGTCGCCCAAGCCATGTGCCCCCCCCCAAAAACTTTTTGGGGTTGCCTCTCGTCCTTCCAACGATGATGGCCCTGCTGACGCCGTTGCTCCTCTCTCGCCAGGGCCTTGATCTTCCCCCAAGGTCCCTTGCCCCCGAGCATGTCCTCCCAGGACCACGATTTGCCCACCTGGGCCATCGCCAGCCTCTCGATCTCCTTCCCAGGCGCTTCCTCCCATGTCCAGCTGTCTTGCTCCTGGACACGCTGCTTGGTCCTTCTATGGTGGGTTTTTCTGTCATTATCGTCTGAAGAAGCGGACCAATACGCAGCGCGTGGAGTGAACATAATGACTTTATTAAATAAAGCAACCACGAAAACACAACAAATGACGATAGTGAAGTCCTCTGTAACACTAACAGAAACATGGAACAAAAACCCACAAAACCAAGGTGAAACCACACAGTATAAATATGGCTCCCAATCAGAGATAACGAGCCGACAGCTGACACTCGTTACCTCCGATTGGGAGTCATAGACCAAACATAGAAATAACCAACCTAGACACCCCAACATAGAAATACACCCAAACAAATGAAAATGAACAACCCTGGCTCAAATATCAAAGTCCATGGAGCCAGAGTGTCACATGACCACAAATTACTTTTATTGAAGTGATATGAACTTGAGATCAGATTGTTTTATTTTATTGTGATCAAATAGAGTAAGCCAGTGTGTTATTTTGGGAAACAGGAATTTCAAGACAATAATATTCAAGGAATTGTAACAGGACCACGAATAAATGTTATTTAAGTTATACCACTTTATGAGCAAATGCAATAGCTTTATTGTGTTGAAATAGTCACCATTTAATTACTTTTGTGGGCTTTTCTCACTGTATTTCACAAGCACTACAACAATCTCTAGATTTCGTACCATGATCATAAAAATCAAACTTGTAATCAAACTTCTAGATTCTAGCCATATTTATTATCATCAATGCTGACATCTGAATCATTGATCAGGTCACAGTTTTCATTTGTCATTTTAGTAATTTAGCAGGCGCTCTTATCCTACACATTTTGCCATGGGGCAGAGAGAATGTTTTAAAACTAGTTTCCTGCAATTCTACACATTTTGTCATGGGTCTGAGAGAAAAATTGATCCAGAATGCTCTTATCCAGAGCGACCATTTCTGTAGTCCTACACAGTAGTTCTATCTGTGGTATTGTTGCAGTCTGGCATTACTGAGGGCATTGTGTTGTCCGATCCTGTTGTGTTGTCCGATCCTATTGTGTTGCCAGATCCCCTTAGCTTGGAGGAGGTGTGTGAGGCGACTTCCTGGAACAGCCTGACCATGCGGGACTCCTGGAGACTGCCCTGGAAGTTCCTCGCAGCGAAGGTATAGAACACAGGGTTCACAGAGCTACTAATGAAGGCCAGCGCTCCAGAGATAAACACTACTGCACTCTGGACCACTGAAACAGGCACAGCATCATCTGGATCCTCTGTCAGAATGCTGACTAGGTTTACAGTGTTGAGGACATGGTGAGGAAGCCAGCAGAGAATGAAGGCTACCGCCACACTACTGATGAGAACTGTCGACTTCTGTTTGCTGCTGCCGAAATGCATTGTCTTCAGGTGTGTTGCTACTAGACAGTAACAGACAGCCAGGGTGGAGAAGGGGACCACGAAGCCCACCAAGGTCTCCAGGCATAAGAACACCACCTCTTGGGCCACTGAGCTGTACTCCGTGAAAAGACACTGCTCAGTCCCATCGATCTCATCGATAGAGCGGGTCAGAATGGATGGGATCCCTAAAAGGAAAGCCAGAGCCCAGATAGCCACCAGAGCCTTGTCCATAATGGCCTTGGTCTTCCAGCGCAACATCTTGAACGGGTACCGGATGACAAGGAAGCGCTCAACGCTCATGAGGGTGATGAGGTAGACGCTGCTGTACATGCAGGTGTTGATGACGTACACCATGGCCTTACAGGAGGCCTTCCCGAACACCCAGGAGCGGGCCAGGGAGTAGATCCACAGCGGCAGGGTGATGAGCACCAGCAGGTCTGCAGCAGCCAGGTTGAGGATGAGCACCACGGTGTGGGAGCGCTGCTGGACGTGCCTCAGGATGGTCCAGATCACCAGCAGGTTCCCCGGGACCCCCACCAGGAACGACAGGCCCAGGATCACACAGACTACTGATCGCCCTATGGTTGACATTTCATTAAACAATGCATCATCATTGTCTGAGATGGAGGAGCTCGAGCTGTTCATTTTGCACTGCAGTCAACTGCTGTTTCCTAAGAAATAATGATGTTGTTTGGGGAGTAGTTCCTTATATCACCCTTGGCCTCGTAAGCAGTAATGGTCACTTTACTTCTGTAATAGTACAAACAAGAGTTTCTGTCTGAGTGTGACAGGAAAGCAATGTGGTTAGCTAGATGTGACAAAGTAAAATGTACAGGATGTTAAATATTTTTTAACCGTTTTTATGTATTATTTTTGTATTTATTTGTTACAGTAGATTATGTACGCCTTCCCCATTACAGTTTACACAATAATTGTTTTTAGTGCATGAATGCATTGTGTTGGGTGCATTTTACATTGACCCCCTTCACCCCCACTTTTTTTGCACTGACTCTCTTGCACTGGCTCAATGCACACTCAATAGACTCTACCCACATATAATACGCTGACACTCCAACACACACACACTGTCACGATCGTCATATGGAACAGACCAAGGCGCAGCGTGATGAACAAACATACTTTAATTAGTTAAAGTTTAAACTCAATACAAAACAAGAAACGACTCGTGACGTCCAACGGTATCAATGACCGAACACGGAACATATTTATTTAGAGAATGATCACACGATCAAAACAACAGACGATAACGTGATGTCTACGGTTTAACACAAACCAAATAAGAACAAGAAACCACAAATAATGAATGCCTAACGGCTACCTAAGTATGACTCCCAATCAGAGACAACGAGCTACAGCCGTCTCTGATTGGGAGCCACCCTGGCCAACATAGATATACAACAACTAGAACATAAACATAAAACTCACACCCTGGCTCAACATACTAGAGTCCCCAGAGCCAGGGCGTGACAGTACCCCCCCCTAAAGGCGCGGACTCCGACCGCGCCAACCAAATACAACAGGGGAGGGACCGGGTGGGCACTCCGCCTCGGCGGCGGATCCGGCTCCGGACATGACCCCCACTCCTTCTCTAACCCCCCAAAGTACCCCTGGTCCGGTCTGGCCCTGCTGACCAGAGCTGAACTGAACAGTGGTGGAGCGGATTGCTCTAGCTCCGGCGTGACGCAGCACCTGACCGGTGCCGGACCCGCCACCGGTGGAACAGGCACGGGCCGTGCCGGGCTGACGACGCGCACCACTGACTTGGTGCGGGGAGCAGGAACGGGCCGGACAGGGCTGACGAAACGCACCACTGACTTGGTGCGGGGAGCAGGAATGGGCCGGACTGGGCTGGCGACGCGCACCACAGACTTGGTGCGGAGAGCAGGAATGGGCCGGACTGGGCTGGCGACGCGCACCACTGACTTGGTGCGGGGAGCAGGAATGGGCCGGACTGGGCTGGCGATGCGCACCGTAGACTTGGTGCGAGTGGCAGGAACAGGCCGGACCGTACTGGGAACACACACCACTGGCCCTACGTAGGGATCAGGAACAGGCCGGACCGGACTGGCAACACACGCCAGTACCTCTCGCCGTGCCTCTACATCTTCCACCCCCTCTTCGACCAGTGGCCCCCGTAACCTGGCGGCCTCCTCTGCCAATCCGCTGGCCCGTCGTCCACGACGTTAGCCCCCCCCTAAAAATTTTCTGGGGGTCTCTCTTCCCCGTGGGCCAGGCCTCTATATTTCTCGCCCAACTCTCGCTCTCCTGCTTCCAACTCCAGCCATTCTGCTCCTCCTTTGGCTTGACCCAGTCGAGACTCTTCCTCCACTGTTCCCAAGTCCACCCTCTCTGCTCCTCACTAGGCTTGACCCAGTCGAGGTTGCCACGGAGATCTGCTAGCGATCTCCCTGGTGATGGCTCCTGGACACGCTGCTTGGTCCAGTCTTGGTGGGTTTTTCTGTCACGATCGTCATATGGAACAGACCAAGGCGCAGCGTGATGAACAAACATACTTTAATTAGTTAAAGTTTAAACTCAATACAAAACAAGAAACGACTCGTGACGTCCAACGGTATCAATGACCGAACACGGAACATATTTATTTAGAGAATGATCACACGATCAAAACAACAGACGATAACGTGATGTCTACGGTTTAACACAAACCAAATAAGAACAAGAAACCACAAATAATGAATGCCTAACGGCTACCTAAGTATGACTCCCAATCAGAGACAACGAGCTACAGCCGTCTCTGATTGGGAGCCACCCTGGCCAACATAGATATACAACAACTAGAACATAAACAAATGAAAACTCACACCCTGGCTCAACATACTAGAGTCCCCAGAGCCAGGGCGTGACACACACACACACACACACACTACATACACTCACACACACAAAACCCACAGACACTTGCATATTGATGCCACACACTCACACATAGACACACTTTCACACTTTTTCACTCTCTTCACAAGCGCTGCTGCTACTCCGTTTATTATCTATCCTGATTGCCTATTCACTTTTACCCCTACCAACATGTACATATTACCTCAACAACCTTGTACCCCTGCACATTGACTCGGTACCGGTACTCCTTGTATATACTGTAGCCTTGTTATTGTTATTTTATTGTGTTAAAATTTTTCCTTTTTTATTTAGCAAAATGTTTTCTTACTTTTTAACTCTGCATTGTAAGGAAAGGGCTTGCAAGTAAGCATTTCACAGTAAAGTCTACACCTGTTGTATTCGGCGCATGTGACAAAAACATTTTATTTGACATAGAGTTGACTATTTTTATTGTTATAATTGATTACTGTACTGCATTGTTAAGGAAGCTAGCGCATAAGCATTTCACTGCACCTTTTATACCTGCTGTAAACAGTGTTTGTCATGAATTAATTAGATTTTTGATTACATTTTTCGGTTGAGTAGGTTACGCTCTACTTTCACAGTTACTAGTTACCTGTCCAAAATTGTAATCAGTAACATTACTTTTGGATGACTTTTCCCTTAAAAGGCATTAGCATAAAGATAAGGTGGAACAAACTTAAACTTGCACCTTTTTTCAATGTTGAATTGAAAGTCATTGAGAAAACAGAAAGATATCATAATTTATTTTTTGCAAACATTCTTTCTGAATTAAAATGTAATCCAAGAAGCAATCATCTCCTTTTTCAAAAGTATCTGTAATCTTATTGCAATATTTTTTGCTGGTAAAGTAAGTGATTACAGGTAATTGTTTTTAATAATTAGATTACATGTAATTGATTACGTGTAATCAGTTACTCCTCAACCCTGATTTTACTGGACAACATTGCACTTGACACACTTTTATTTTGAAAGTTGTTGTGAAGACGCTCAGAATTTCATGTCCTGGGTCTCTTGCATAGATTGTATATCTCCAGCCAGAGAGAAATAAACAAGATGTCGTCAACATATGCCGCGTTCATACACTAGACGGGACAAGGAAACGTCCTAACTGGTTGTAGTTGTACACGTGCCGCGGTCAACGAACTAGCAAGTCGGACATTTCCGAGTTTTCTAGTTCCGACCAGTATGTGAATGCAGCATTAACCACGGATCGGGGAATTTCAACGTAGTCTACTGTCAACCTCTACAAGAGGATATTGGATGTTGGACATTAAGTTAGCTAGTTAATGTCAAATTGATCAATTTGTAAGTTGAGTGAAATGTCTTTGCTCAAATATTAACCAGACTGGTTTGGTTTATTTCATAATCTCCAGCTAGCTAACTAGCTAGTTGCTAATGCTAGCTAGTTAGCAACCTCTCTGCCGAGGACGGAAACGTCAAATAGATTCTGGAACAGGTAGCTAGCTAAATTAGTTAACTAATTAGCTAGAGAGTTTGGACTTTTTAACTAGACAGTCAGCAAGCTAAAGTGCTAGTTTATAAGCAATGTCAGGTCCTTTATTTGAGTTTGTTTTATTTGATATATATAACATTGGGTAGCTAGCTAGCTGTCTAAACTTGTAGCGAACAGCTAGCTTCCATGCTAACATTAGCCTAGCACGCACTAGCGAGCTGGACCAAAATGGGCGTTGTTTTGGTAGCGGTAGTTAGTTAGTTAGTTAGCTAGCTAATAACAATTTGAACTTAGCCAGCAAGTTTAGCTGCTCAGCTAGCCCTCCACAACTGTCTCTGGCCAGTGAAACAACACTATAAACTAGAACTAGACAGAGAGGGCTTATTGCTCAGGCTTACTACCGTTACACTAGCTAGCTAGTTCCATTCATTACCATTACCTACAGTAGCCTAACTGATTTGTTTTCTTTCCCTGCAGGTTGTTGACAGAGCAAAGGTGTGGTGGAAATCAGTGTCAAGCCTATTAGGCCTAACTTCACAAGTCTTGTTTGTGAGAGACCTCCAACATTAACATTCCAATGCCTCTGCTATTCCTGGAGAGGTTTCCCTGGCCAAGTCTGCAGACCTACACAGCGCTGAGTGTGGCTCTGCTGGCTGGAAGCATCTTCAGCGCTTACACTACTGTGACAGAACAGGGGTTCGGGGTTCCAGACATGGACGAGCCTCCCCCACCTGCCCCCTTAGAAGGAGATAATAGAGGTGGCCAAGGCCTAGAACATGTGACTAGTGATGATGTTGTGGGTGCAGATACAGAATTGGCAACCACTGTTATGTGGTACCTGGTCACTGACAGTCTCTTTGTATGGGTAAGTCTTATTCAAGATAGGCTCAACTCAGCCAAGCAGACAATATTGTTGTTACGTTACTTAGTTGTCACTTGGTTGCTAAGTGGTCTACTCTTCTCTACTCCTCAGGTGTTGGTGAATACAGCATGCTGTTCTCTGATGTTAATTGCTAAGATGATCCAGTGCATGGTTTTTGGGCCCCTCAGAGTCAGTGAGAAGCAGGTGAGTCTTGGAGTTGTGGTGGTAACCTAATAACTGGTATTTGATAAGCCTTGTGTGTGCTCACATGTCAACGTGGTACTTGCATGTTTTCTCAAGCGTCTGCTTTTTGGCATGTCGCCTTATTGAAGGTTAGGCATCTGACTGTGTGTCTATAAACTATAGTACAAATGTCCTCCACAAATAGTCTGGAAAACAAGATCTTAGCATTGAAATCCACACTGGTGGTTTGAGTCTATTAGTGTACTCTGACCACTCCATCCATGTTCTAATGTATTGACCTCTCCTCTCTCCACCCCTCTCCCTTACCATCTCCTCTCTACTCCACTCCCCTCAGCACCTGAAGGACAAGTTCTGGAACTTCATCTTTTATAAGTTCATCTTTATCTTCGGGGTGCTGAACGTTCAGACGGTGGAGGAGGTGGTCATGTGGTGTCTGTGGTTCTCTGCCCTGGTCTTCCTCCACCTCATGGTCCAGCTGTGCAAGGACCGCTTTGAATACGTACGTCTCATCAACCTCTAACAGTACATTTTAGTCACTTAGTAGACGCACTTATCCAGAGCGACTTACATTAGTGCATTCATCTTAAGATAGCTAGGAGAGACAACAACGTATCACAATCGTAGCAAGTACATTTTCCCTCAACAAACCTCTATTTCTGTTGATAATAATAGTACATTTTATGGTAACACTTTACTGTAGGTGTCCTTATGAATGCATTCATAAAGCCTTTATAACAGCTATATAACACATCATTTGTCATAAGTAGTTTTAAATAGTTATGAGTAACGACATGATATGTTATAAAAGTAGTTATAATGGGTAACAACTGCTATTACACAGTCTGCATGACAACTTATTACAGTACTGAATAAAAAACTGAAATACACTGAAATGATAAAATGTAGATGGGCCCACCCACTGTACTATAGGGAGAGTGACCTTGTTGACTTGTTTACACTGTAAACATATATACCTCTGTTAGATGTCAGTGATATGAAGCTGTTGGCTATACATTCAGTCACAGTGACTGCCATAGACCGGGTTTCTTTCAGGTCCAGACCAGACCTATTAATAAGCTAGTTCTTGCTGTATGTATGTAGGCCAGGGTCTTAGGTTTAGCTAATGTTTCAGTCACTTCATAGACTCAAACTACAGAGTGGGGGACTACAGATGAAAATGAGCTGTCTGGCTAAATCTGGTGTAATGGGATGTTGTACATGGTCCCTGACAAATAAATGTAATAATACAAAAAAAAGTATTAACATTTAGGCCTATTAGATAGTGTGCTGTAGCTATATGAGAGGAAAACAGAACATCACACCACATTGCATTGTGAAGAATGACACCTCTCTGTCTGCAATCAATGGTTGTTAGGTTTTCCCCTTATCATATCAACTGACATAATACCTGTTGGAATGCTGTACTTTGTTGCTAAAAGTTGGATCAGAGCCTGTTAGCTTTTCATTGCATAACAAGCCTGGATGTGCGTCACTGTACCTGTGTCAGTATTCTTGTGTGTCACTAGACTGGTTTTTTGAGCATGTGTTAGTAGGACAGTATGGGGCTGCAGTGACACTGCCCAGATAAAGCTTACCTCTTGACCAAAAAACATGCTCAACTGGAAAGTCTATTGAAAGAGTAGCCATGAAGTCTGCAACCTCCCCTAAATTGTCATTGTGTGTGTTGGTCGCTCTTTGTGTGAAAGTACAAGTTATATGTAGGTGTGCATGTCCGTCTACATCTGTGTGTGTTTGTCTTAGTAATCTCTCTTTCTGTACAGTAGGTTAATGTGTACCTGTTCCCCCCCTGCAGCTGTCCTTCTCCCCCACTACTTCTATGAACAGCCATGTACGTGTCCTGGGTCTACTGGTATCCCTGCTGCTGGGCTGCTGTGGTCTGGCTGTGGTCTGTGGCCTGCTGGGCGCTACCCATGGCATGCACACCCTCTCCTTCATGGCTGCTGAGGTGAGGACCAAGCCCTAAAGAGCTCGCCAGCTTGTAGTTCTAAAAAACGTAAATGAGTAACCTCTGGTTCGTTCGGCCGTTCCTATGGGGAAAGAATCGGGTTTTGGAATAGAAAAAAAAAGAGGCGAAAAATAAGGTCTGAGGTTAACACAGACTTAGGAGATGTTATACGTTTTGTTCTATGAGACAGTATCAGTCCGTTAAACATGACCTTTATGAATTATGAAGCCTTTATGTGCTTTTCTGATGACATAAATGCTTAAAAATTCACAAAAAGTGAAGTTAGCTGATGAAGATTATCTCATAGAACAAAACGTATAAGATCTCCATACCTGTGTTTACCACAGACCTTATTTCTGGCGTTGATCCAAAAACCCTACAAAAACTCAATTCATTTCCCAATAGGCTTTGTCCAATGAACCATGGCGGAGTTAGTGCCTACAAAAAGACCCCATTACTATTGCTCTATATTGGGGGGAAGGTATTTCTATAGGCACGCCCATTGGTGTAGACTAGAGCAGGACTGGCTAAACCTCCTGGGGAGTTGGGACTACCATCCTGCAGGAGTTTGTTCCAGCTGTTGTTTTATTGTAAGTTACAGTAACAAGGCGGTTTACTCAGTCACAAATTAGTAATACATAATTGTCATCAGTTCCTTTCTTGTGGGAAACAGTTCTAAAATCAAGGTATTGTATAAAATACTTATGTATAATTCATATCTCTTTCTCTTGTCTTTCAGTGTCTGCTGGTCACTGTGCGGACTGGACATGTCATCATGAGGTAAGGTCCTTTCTTTCAGAATGCAGACCCTCTTGCACACCACCACAGCAACACAGATGACATAGCAGATCTAGAATGAACCAGTTCTATTATTAGCGTGCTGTTAGATGTGTTACCATGAGCACCCGTTGAAAGACTGCTTTGTACTACAGAGGGTGATCAGGATGACTTACAGGCAGCTGTATTTATTGGAGTGGTTCATTAATTAGTTAGGTTAAACCCTGTAAACAGTAGCCAGGTGTATGAGTTGTTGCTTTGCTTTGTGTTGTGTGGATACCCATAGCATTAAGTGCCTATCAGAGTCCAAAACTTGTACGTGTATGCATAGCAGTGTACTTTTCGAATTCTCAACGCAGGTCAGTCAATTTCTCCAACTGTCAACACATTGAAATGAATAGAAGGACGTGTGCGCAGAGCTGCGTTGGTTGGGAATTTTGGGGAGGTGCACGTTCGGGCTGGCCCAGTGAGAGTTAAGCTAAGTGATGATCTACAACGACTGATTAGCGCAAGCAAAAATAAGTTAGTCTGGCCTTAATGGCTATATACTCTTATCTCCATCTGGCACAGTCAGAAGAGGACTGGCCACCCCTCAGAGCCTGGTTCCTCTTAAGGTTTCTTCCTAGGTTCCTGCCTTTCTAGGGAGTTTTTCCAAGCCACTGTGCTTCTATATCGGCATTGATTGCTCTTTGGGGTTTTAGGCTGGGTTTCTGTATTAGCACTTAGTGACAACTGCTGATGTAAAAAGGGCTTTATAAATACATTTGATTTGTAGTGTGTACAATTCAAAAGCATAAGTGCAAAAATGTCAAAATAAAAAGGCATTATTGTGACTTGGGCAGGTTTCTGACTGTCTGTTTCTCTGCAGGTACACCATCCACCTGTGGGATCTGAAGCACCCAGGCACCTGGGAGAGTAAGGGCTCCTACGTCTACTACACTGACTTCATCATGGAGCTGTCTATGTTGTCCCTGGACCTTATGCACCACATCCACATGCTGGTGAGTAACAGAGCTGGGAGCACTACGGGCTGGTGTTAGTAATGGAACTAACTGCACTACCGAGAGGCCCACAAGATGGCTGACTGAACTAGCCTGAATTTAAAACAAGGGCTCTATCTCAATTTGTCTTTCTGCGATTCCTTGCATTCCATCTCCTCTACTCCTCAACTATATTGGAGGAGAAGGTCCATGGTCTCTCCTCTCAGATGATGAGAGTAATCAAGGAAAGATTAATTGAGATAGAGCCACAGTATTCAGTTAGATGAGTTGAGTATGATCTTAGAGCTGTGTTTAACATTGGACACCCCTGTCTCCCCTCAGCTCTTTAGTAATATCTTAGAGCTGTGTTTAACGTTGGACACCCCTGTCTCCCCTCAGCTCTTTAGTAATATCTTAGAGCTGTGTTTAACGTTGGACTCCCCTGTCTCCCCTCAGCTCTTTAGTAATATCTTAGAGCTGTGTTTAACGTTGGACTCCCCTGTCTCCCCTCAGCTCTTTAGTAATATCTTAGAGCTGTGTTTGACTCCCCTGTCTCCCCTCAGCTCTTTAGTAATATCTTAGAGCTGTGTTTAACGTTGGACTCCCCTGTCTCCCCTCAGCTCTTTGGTAATATCTTAGAGCTGTGTTTAACATTTGACTCCCCTGTCTCCCCTCAGCTCTTTAGTAATATCTTAGAGCTGTTTTAATGTTTGACTCCCCTGTCTCCCCTCAGCTCTTTAGTAATATCTTAGAGCTGTGTTTAACATTGGACACCCCTGTCTCCCCTCAGCTCTTTAGTAATATCTTAGAGCTGTGTTTAACGTTGGACACCCCTGTCTCCCCTCAGCTCTTTAGTAATATCTTAGAGCTGTGTTTAACGTTGGACTCCCCTGTCTCCCCTCAGCTCTTTAGTAATATCTTAGAGCTGTGTTTAACGTTGGACTCCCCTGTCTCCCCTCAGCTCTTTAGTAATATCTTAGAGCTGTGTTTGACTCCCCTGTCTCCCCTCAGCTCTTTAGTAATATCTTAGAGCTGTGTTTAACGTTGGACTCCCCTGTCTCCCCTCAGCTCTTTGGTAATATCTTAGAGCTGTGTTTAACATTTGACTCCCCTGTCTCCCCTCAGCTCTTTAGTAATATCTTAGAGCTGTTTTAATGTTTGACTCCCCTGTCTCCCCTCAGCTCTTTAGTAATATCTTAGAGCTGTGTTTAACGTTGGACTCCCCTGTCTCCCCTCAGCTCTTTAGTAATATCTTAGAGCTGTTTTAACGTTTGACTCCCGTCTCCCCTCAGCTCTTTAGTAATATCTTAGAGCTGTGTTTAACGTTGGACTCCCCTGTCTCCCCTCAGCTCTTTAGTAATATCTTAGAGCTGTGTTTAACGTTGGACTCCCCTGTCTCCCCTCAGCTCTTTAGTAATATCTTAGAGCTGTGTTTAACGTTGGACTCCCCTGTCTCCCCTCAGCTCTTTGGTAATATCTTAGAGCTGTGTTTAACGTTGGACTCCCCTGTCTCCCCTCAGCTCTTTAGTAATATCTTAGAGCTGTGTTTAACGTTGGACTCCCCTGTCTCCCCTCAGCTCTTTGGTAATATCTGGCTGTCCATGGCCAGTCTGGTGATCTTCATGCAGCTGAGGTATCTGTTCCATGAGGTGCAGCGCCGCGTCCGACGCCACAAGAACTACCTCCGTGTCATCAACAACATGGAGGCCAGGTCTGTCTACTGATCAGCCCACTGACAGCTCTCACTGTCCTGTATATAATACAGCTCTTATTAGATGATGGGTGGTGTTCTTTCACGCTTAGCTGTGACTCTGTGTATGAAGCTGTTGTTGTTTGAATCTAGTCTCTCTGCTTTCATATGACGGGCTATCTAGCTATTAGCTATTTACAGTTGAAGTCGGAAGTTTACATACACTTAGGTTGGAGTCATTAAAACTCGTTTTTCAACCACTCCACACATTTCTTGTTAACAAACTATAGTTTTGGGCAAGTCGGTTAGGACATCTACTTTGTGCATGACACAAGGCATTTTTCCAACAATTGTTTACAGACAGATTATTTCACTTATAATTCACTGTAGCACAATTCCAGTGGGTCAGAAGTTTACATACACTAAGTTGACTGTGCCTTTAAACAGCTTGGAAAATTCCAGAAAATGATGTCATGGCTAATTTACATCATTTGAGTCAATTGGAGGTGTACCTGTGGATGTATTTCAAGGCCTACCTTCAAACTCAGTGCCTCTTTTCTTGACATCATGGGAAAATCAAAAGAAATCAGCCAAAACTTCAGAAAAAGAATTGTAGACCTCCACAAGTCTGGTTCATCCTTGGGAGCAATTTCCAAACGCCTGAAGGTACCATGTTCATTTGTACAAACAATAGTACGCAAGTATAAACACCATGGGACCATGCAGCCATCATACCGCTCAGAAAGGAGACGCGTTCTGTCTCCTAGAGATGAACGTGCAAATCCACCCCAGAACAACAGCAAAGGACCTTGTGAAGATGCTGGAGGAAACTGGTACAAAAGTATCTATATCCACAGTAAAACGAGTCCTATATTGACATAACCTGAAAGGCCGCTCAGCAAGGAAGAAGCCACTGCTCCAAAACCGCCATAAAAAAGTCAGACTACAGTTTGCAACTGCACATGGGGACAAAGATCGTACTTTTTGGAGAAATGTCCTCTGGTCTGATGAAACAAAAATAGAACTGTTTGGCCATAATGACCATCGTTATGTTTGGAGGAAAAAGGGGGATGCTTGCAAGCCGAAGAACACCATCCCAACCGTGAAGCACAGGGGTGGCAGCATCATGCTGTGGGGTTGCTTTGCTGCAGGAGGTACTGGTGCACTTCACAAAATAGATGGCATCATGAGGAAGGAAAATTATGTGGATATATTGAAGCAACATCTCAAGACATCAGTCAGGAAGTTAAAGCTTGGTCGCAAATGGGTCTTCCAAATGGACAATGACCCCAAGCATACTTCCAAAGTTGTGGCAAAATGGCTTAAGGACAACAAAGTCAAGGTATTGTAGTGGCCATCACAAAGCCCTGACCTCAATTCTATAGAACATTTGTGGGCAGAACTGAAAAAGCGGGTGCGAGCAAGGAGGCCTACAAACCTGACTCAGTTACACCATCTCTGTCAGGAGTAATGGGCCAAAATTCACCCAACCTATTGTGGGAAGCTTGTGGAAGGCTACCCGAAAAGTTTGACCCAAGTTAAACAATTTAAAGGCAATGCTACCAAATACTAATTGAGTGTATGTAAACTTCTGACCCACTGGGAATGTGATGAAAGAAATAAAAGCTGAAATAAATAATTCTCTCTACTATTATTCTGACATTTCACATTCTAAGACAGGGAATTTTTACTAGGATTAAATGTCAGGAATTGTGAAAACTGATTTTAAATGTATTTGGCTAAGGTGTATGTAAACTTCCGACTTCAACTGTAGCTATTCATGAGACTAGTAAAGAGGTTGATCTAGATTTCTTATGCTCTGTACCTCTCAGGTTTGCAGTGGCCACAGCAGAGGAGCTGGTAGCCAACAACGATGACTGTGCCATCTGCTGGGACACCATGCAGACAGCACGCAAACTGCCCTGCGGACACCTCTTCCACAAGTAAGAGACTGACCCAGCCAACTATGGCACCTCTAAAAACCCAGGAGTCATTATTTCCTCACACTTGATTGAATGTGGCATTATGTGGGTGATGTTTTGAATGACACTAAGCGACTGCTTGAGTTTCTCTGGGCTCATAATATGCTTGTGTGTCTGTGTTGTCTGTATCTGTGTTTGCTGCATATCTGTGTACATTAACATTCCTGTTTGTTCTATTCCTCAGTTCCTGCCTGCGGTCGTGGCTGGAGCAGGACACGTCGTGTCCAACATGCAGGATGTCCCTGAACATCAGTGGTGATGGGGGCCCGGCCAGGGGCCAGCAGCAGGGGGCTGGCCTCCCACTGGAGAACAACCTGGGCCCCGGAGGCCCCGCTGCAGACGCCAGACCACACCTCAACCAGCACAATCACTTCTTCCACTTTGATGGTAAGGCCCATACAGACTTGTTTTTACAACACAGGTGCTCCCACTGAATGGACTACTCTATTGAGTATGGTTGATGATGATGATGAAGTGTATATGAGTTCTGGCATACAACTTGCTGATAGTCACATAGACAGACATCACAATATTAGAAACATTACATGTAGTGCACATTTCAGGTAGAGATAATTGTGGTGATGTCTCCTCCCAGGCTCCCGCATCGCCAGCTGGCTGCCTAGTTTCTCAGTAGAGGTGATGCACACCACTAACATCCTGGCTATCGCTCAGCAGGCCAACAACTCTCAGCTCAACACCATGGTGAGTCACAGCCTTACTCTAATCCCCTCCCGAGACACCAGGGGATTCTCCTTTCAGCATGCTTTTTAGTCCTGGACTAGGTTTAATGTGTCCGCCAAAACAGTTTCCAGGGGGTCTCGCAGGCATCATCTGAGCTTTGAATATTGTTTTTACACCTGCCCTTCATCAACAGCTTTGTTTTCAATGTATTAATTGCAGCAATATGACTTGTATAGAATGTAGGTGGCTGCTGGGTAACGTAGTGTTCTACTCCCCACAGGCCCATCAGATCCAGGAGATGTTTCCTCAAGTTCCCTACCACTTGGTGCTGCAGGACCTGCAGTTGACCCGCTCTGTAGAGGTCACCACCGACAACATCCTGGAGGGACGCATCGTGGTGCCCTTCCCTGCTCTGGTAGGTCCTCCAGTTCAGTTCATTGGGTATTTTGGCCATGGTGGTCCACATAGAGATCCCAGAAGGCCTACACTTTCTCCTTGTGTGTGATTGTACTGCCTCATTCTTAAGGTTAGGTAGAAAAATAGAGGGCATGAGTTCAGGTTCTGGTCAAATGTGATTAAAGATGTCTCTGACTTGCCTCTCCCCCTCGAGGCGGCTGAGCGTTCCCCCCTGCAGGTGAACCCAGGCCCAGAGGAGGGGGCAGGAGCCAGTGGGGGGGTGGAGACGGCCCCCAGCGAGCTGAACAACCTGGAGGTCAGAGGGAGCCGCTTCTCCAAGTCTGCAGAGGAGAGACAAAAGATGTTGCTGCAGAGGAAGGATGAGCTGCTACAACAGGCACGCAGGTACTGTACTGTCACCACTGGCAATACTAGACCAGTCTGTCAAATTACATGGGTGTATTCAGTGAGGGGAAACCTTCACAGCTTTGCAGATAGAAATATAGCTAACCCTATTCAACTTGGCAGACAATCATATCTTTCTACACAATCCATTTTCTATCTGAATGTTTTGCAACATGACCGGGCATCCTGACCAGGCCTCAGCTGACAATCTTTTCAAAATAAGAGTCTTATTAGATAAGAGCAAACACTTGTTGCTATCTTGGTGGTTGTTTTCTTGTCTGTTAGGTCAGGGTTCAGTCTCTGGCCCTGTAACTGAGTAACTACAGTAGCAGAATATATCTATTGTAACTAAATGACTGTGAGATCACGGTCATGTTCATAATGACACATCATAGCAAAAGTTTAGCAAAATGAATGTTTCTTATTAGACTGGTTCTGACAGTTTCTCCCTGCTACACTCTGTTTCTGAGCATTTTCTTCCGTTTCGTGTCTACTGAACACAACCCATATCAATTCATTTCCCCACAGGAGATACTTGAGAAAGAGCCCAGAGGATGAGGAGGACCTGCCCACTCTGGAGGAAGACGCCCCTGTCTCAGACCTGACCATGTTGAGACGCAGGACCATGGCAGCAGCTGCAGAGAGACGCATGCAGAGCCAACCAGACCCTGCTCCCTGAGTCTATACTGGACTGTAAACTCCCACCTGGACAGTCTCGCCTCAAACCCACATCTAATACCCTTGGAGTGTCCACCAAACTCCCCACGTCCCACCTAAGAGGCACAGCCACCTCCACCGAAAGAGCTAGTACCCCTCTCTACGTTATATGATCAATGGAATTACCCAAATAAAAACATGACATTACAAAGTGTTACAAGAAGCATGGGCTTTGGCTGCACATGGCACAGGGGCTCTGCTCTTTTAGGCTGCCTTAGTGAGATATGAGAGCTGTTGGGCCTTGGGAATGGTACCAGCCTCCTCTGAACTTACACCAGAGGCTTAATTGGACATAGATCAGCAGTGTTTTAAAGGAGTGGTGGGTGTCTGTCTGTCTGTCAAGAGTTTCTGAAGTGCACCGTAGAACGCCACCTCGCACACCTGTCATCACATAGCCGTAGCCCCAGCTTCATTAGACTTACCTGTCATTCTCTTTACTGGCCATGATGGGGAAGGAAAGAACATGGTCTCAGAGGATGCAGCTGAGGTTAGTTAGGGTTTGTTAAGGTGCTATCGCTACATACAGCTCATAGTATAATGAAGTAGTTAATATTTGTGTTGTAATGGGCTGAGATTGCTATTAAGATCATGGGTTGGGTTTAGAACCTACTGATGTGTTGTTTTATAACAATGGAGTGAAAACTGTGAATTAAGAGGAGGTTTAATGGATTCAAATATTGTGAAGCTTTTTTATTTTCTTTTAATCTTGCCTTTCAGTAAGAGAATGTCACTTTAGTATTGCAGCCTCTTCGAAATATGAATGTACTTTATCCACATAATGCTGCAGAGAGAGAGAGAGGAGAAGAGTTTAACTTCTGGCCGTTGTGGAGACTTGGTTGTTAATAATGTGTTAAATGTTACATATCCACCCAAGAAAGAGCACTATCTGGATAGGAAGACGGAATAGTTTTGTGTTCCAGGATCCAGACAGACAGTTAAACTCTCACCAGTACTGAGTTATAGAAGAGAGCTGACCTCTAGGTCAACCAGGGGTTTCTATCTGCAGTCTGTATACCTCTAAAACTTCCCAAAACATACCTACACTGTATTAAACATCCATTGATAGAGGTACAGAGGAGTTGGGACGACGGTTGAGGTTTGAATACTGATGAACTAATCTGATCCAGATTCAGGAGTTGGTTGTTCACTCACTCACACTCCATTCCTACACTCCATGTACTGGTAGGTTCATTCTTGCAGATGATATGTAGGCCTACGTGTTGGATTCTTGCAGACGATATGTAGGCCTAAGTGTTGGATGTCTGATAAAACTAAAGGCTTTTGAAAGTTGATTGGTAGTGAATCACAATGGAGTGCTTTAGTTTGTACTTTTATCCCAAAGAACATTGATCCCATGAACTTCCACATGTCTTTCTTTGAGATGTGCATCTTTTTTTGCGTTTGGTTGATGCAAAAGATTTCTCTCTTTCAGCTTGTTTCATCTGTGGGATTGTAAGAAGTTTCTACTAACTATATTTGTGTTTCAGAGATGCACCTTTTGTCAAAAACGAAATACACTAGTCCGTTTTCATTGATTCAAGCTATTGATCAACTCATATTTTCATATCCATGTCATATTTTTATATTCATAAGGGGTTATTTTTGTAACCATTATGTATTTGACCTAATCAAAAACATTAATTAATATTTTGGACTGAGCTTTCCTCATATTTTGTGCCTAAATCAAGAATAGTTCTATGGATTGATTGTGTACATAATGTAGTTTTTGTAAGAACTGCTCTAGTAACATGAAAACATTATAAATAATAAACAGAGCTTCTCTACAGCCTTTTAACAAACTCTAGCTTTTCTTTGCCTCAATAAAATAAACATATTGTAGTGCAGTATAATGGTATAGGCTATAGACCAGTGGTTCCATACCTTTTCTGGGTACTGTACCGCCAACTGAATTTTGTTCTGCCCCGAGTACTGCTGAAGTACCCCCCTCATGTGCATTTTAATGAGTCTTCTCAAGTACCCCCTGTGGATAGGCCAAGTACCCCTAGGGGTCCTAATACCCCAGATTGGGAACCACTGCTATAGACAATGAGTAATCTCTCTCTAGACAGATGGGTTGCCTCCCACAATGTTACCACTGAGGGAGTTTGATTAAGCTGAACCGCAGTGCACCGGGCTATGCAGTGAGGGAAGAGCACCCTTCTCAAATCGAACAGTAATCTGCGTCGCTCGGTCATGTTGTCAACAAGGCAGCATGATGCAGGCCTCCTGTAGCTCAGTTGGTAGAGCATGGTGTTTGCAACGCCAGGGTTGTGGGTTTGATTCCCACGGGGGGCCAGTATGGAAAATGTATGCACTCACTAACTAAGTCGCTCTGGATAAAAGCGTCTGCTAAATTACTAAAATGTCAAATGTAATGCATCGTTCAGAAACATACATCTCTTTTCCCAAATTGTTTTGCATTTTCAAACTTTTTTCATTGGGAATGCAGATAAAGCGTTTTTATCAAAGCAGTCACTTTTGCATGTGAAAACACAGAATCCTACTATTTACTCCACATGCTTAACCTACGCCACTTTTGTTTTGAGCCGACTCCACCGTCGGCCAAAACAGGGCACCTGGCTCACGCCCCTGGAGGCAGCCCGGTTACAAAACAAATGAAATCAACGCTAACCCGGTTCACCCGGGGCAGTCCCGGGGCATTAATCGAATACCCTCAATGTTCCAGCATACACACATAGGTCTGGGATTTCTGAGACTAGGCTATGAGTACAATACTTAAAGGGGCAATCCTTAGTTGAAACAATAACAATGCGGTCGCCCCGCCTCTGTTCTGGTAAAAAGCTCAAGGATGGGCCTAGATAAATGTAACCACTCTCAAATTCATAGACAGCTGTGGACTGACCTCCAATATATGAAAATTATAGTTTTAAGCATGTTTTGAGGCTATGCAGTGTTTATTTACATTTACAATGTTTACAAACATTGGAGTAAAGCAAGCTTATATTTTGGGTTCTGATGGGGTATGACAGTTGAATTAAGCTCATGAGGCATAAATTATACATTATCTAAAAAAATCAATGGGTGTATATCACTCATTTACATATCCAAAAATTGATGTAGGGACTGCAGATTGTCCCTTTAAAGGTCCGGCTTCCTGGACACAGCTGGACTAAAAAACATGCCCAATGGGGAATTTCCATTTAAATCACTTTTATTTCCAGGTCTAGGTTTATTTAGGCTAATCTGTCTCTGGGAAACTGGCCCGTAGTGTTATTACTTAGATTGGACAGTAGATGGCAGTAATCCCATCTCAATGACCACACTGTGTAGTGTACACGATCTATTCTAAAGATCTATTCTATGCCGTACAGTCCAATGTATTTCAGTCCCACACGTAGCCTACATCTGGGCGGAGGGAGCTAGTAAATTCGCATTATTCAGTTGTGATGTTCGGGTTTAGGCTGCATTCGTTGTAAATAACCCGACCAGCTGATCGATCACCTTGCACAGTGAGTTTTGTTCTGCTAAAAATACTTTACTTTTTAAATAATTATGTTGCCTATGTTTACTGAATTATTATGCTTTTTTATAGAATTCCAGTTATTTGTAGGCCTATTTGCATAATATTTATAGATCCGTAATGTTTTGGATCACTCATTAAAACTGTTGACCCATTAACTGTAAAAGTTACTTTAAATGTTATGTTCAACTTTAAACGAACTACAACTTTTAAGGATTAATGAAGCCTTCATTAATTAACCCTTTAGAAGGCCAACAGATGCTTAAGAAACCATTCTAGCAGAAGTCAGCAGTAGAAACAATAACTAAGCAGATATTCTGCCTCTGTTGCAGTAAAAAGCTGAGGGATGGAGCTGGAGAAATGTAACCACTCTCAAATTCATAGACAGAACTATGTATGCAAGGACTGACCATCCATGATACCAACATTATACTGTAGTTTTAACCATGTTTTGAGGTTATATAGTGTTAGTTTACATTTACTTTATTTACAAACATTGGAGTAGATAGGCTTATATTTTGGATTCTGATGGGGTACGACAGTTGAACTAAACTCATGAGGCATTTTATAAATTATATTCTTCAAGAATCAATGGGTACATATTGTAAAAACTGTTGGTCACTAAATCCGGCTAGAATGACCAAGTAAAAATGGTTGGCTGGTATGCCCTAACCCGTCTGAGCGGTCGGCTGTAAATGCCCTCACCCGCTATATACTTATAACTGATTGGTTTGGTTCTATCCTCTGTAGTGCTGTCCGGTTATAACATGATGTTGAGGCCCATCACTGTACTCTTGATAGTCACCACCACACACACGCAGACGCAGCTGTTTCCATTTGGAGAGGTGTATATGGTTTGGTAATCTGAATGATTTTGAATTTTATTGTTGTGTTTCTATAAGACAAAGATATGCACACATGTAAACAGTATTAGTTAAGGGTTATAACTATGCAATATACATACAGTACCAGTCAAAAGTTTGGACACACCTACTCATTCAAGGGTTTTTCTTTATTTTTACTATTTTCTACATTGTAGAATAATAGTGAAGACATCAAAACCCTGAAATAACACGTATGGAATCATGTAGTAACCAAAAAAGTGTCAAACAACCCAAATATATTTTATATTAGAGATTCTTCAAAGTAGCCACCCTTTGCCTTGATGACAGCTTTGCACACTCTTGGCATTCTCTCAACCAGCTTCATGAAGTAGTCACCTGGAATGCATTTCAATTAACAGGTGTGCCTTGTTAAAAGTTAATTTGTGGAATTTCTTTCCTTAATGCATTTGAGCCGATCAGTTGTGTTGTGACAAGGTAGGGGTGATATACAGAATATATCCCTATTTGGTAAAAGACCAATTCCATATTATGTCAAGAACAGCTCAAATAAGCAAAGAGAAACGACAGTCCATCATTACTTTAAGACATGAAGGTCAGTCAATCCGGAACATTTCAAGAACTTTGAACGTTTCTTCAAGTGCAGTCGCAAAAACCATCAAGCGCTATGATGAAACTGGCTCTCATGAGGACCGCCAAAGGAAAGGAAGACCCAGAGTTACCACTGCTGCAGAGAATAAGTTCATTAGAGTTACCAGCCTCAGAAATTGCAGCCCAAATAAATGCTTCACAGACTTCAAGTAACAGACACATCTCAACATCAGCTGTTCAGCGGAGACTGCATGAATCAGGCCTTCATGGTCGAATTGCTGCAAAGAAACCACTACGAAAGGACACCAATAATAAGAAGAGACTTGCTTGAACCAAGAAACGCGAGCAATGGACATTAGACCGGTGGAAATCTGTCCTTTGGTCTGATGAGTCCAAATGTGAGATTTTTGGTTCCAACCGTCGTGTCTTTGTGAGACGCAGAGTAGGTGAACAGATGATCTCTGCATGTGTGATTCCCACCGTGAAACATGGAGGAGGAGGTGTGATGGTGTGGGGTGCTTTGCTGGTGACACTGTCTGTGATTTATTTAGAATTCAAAGGCACACTTAACCAGCATGGCTACCACAGCATTCTGCAGCGATACGCCTTCCCATCTGGTTTGCGCTTAGTGGGACTATCATTTGTTTTTCAACAGGACAATAACCCAACACACCTCCAGGCTGTGTAAGGGCTATTTGAGCAAGATGGAGAGTGATGGAGTGCTGCATCAGATGACTTGGCCTCCACAATCACCTGATCTCAACCCAATTGAGATGGTTTGGGATGAGTTGGACCACAGAGTGAAGGAAAAGCAGCCAACAAGTGCTCAGCATATGTGGGAACTCCTTCAAGACTGTTGGAAAAGCATTCCAGGTGAAGCTGGTAGAGAGAATGCCAAGAGTGTGCAAAGCTGTCATCAAGGCAAAGGGTGGCTACTTTGAAGAGGGATAATTAAGGTAGGCTGAGCAGCCAAACTAACGGGAGTTAAGGGAAACTGAAGGGACTGTGAGGTGAAGTTAGGTAGAGAGGAGAGGAGCAGGACGGCCTTCTTTACACATATCCTTAATTTGTCAAAAAATTTATGTAGCAACTGCTGATTGCCCCTTTAAGCAAATTTCATATGTTATAAAGAGTGGCAAAGGATCACATTTGCCAAAGACCTGGATTTTATATATAGGCCTTTCATATCACACGTTATACAGTATTACTTTGTTTATAAATTATGTAGTGCTTATCAAGACTTTATGAATGCCATATAAAGCCTTCATACATTGTAGTTCGTTTAAAGTGGGACCAAACGTTCAAAGTACTGGACTGATTGAAGTTACCACGTCTTAAAATTACTTTATTTATAGAATATGATGTCGCGGATACTCCATAGAGGTGATTTACTAAGCCTGGGGACACACTTGATGCTGTGTTTTCTCTGTGGCATGATGTCGGAAGATCCTACAACAGGAAGTGCAGTTGGCTTGATGACAAAATATCCTTTGATTGATGGGTAAGTGAACGGAGGAAAGTTGTCTTAGTTATTCTGGCTTTCCTAAAATAGAGAGAAGTTTATCCTACAGTATTCCTTATTATTGGTTAATTATATATTTGTCTGTGCAGAGATACATAGATATTTTTGTTAAATCATATGCAGCCTAAAATATTAATAGCTCAAGGATTTTCAACGGTAAACTTTTGGAAATTTGGCAGTAAGTATCCAAAACAAGTGTAGTTCCAAAGACAAATAATTACCATCCCGTACTGAGTCATTCTCGCCCACACACAAGTGGTACTGTATGGAGCTGTCCCTTTTGAAATTGGATATGTAAAGATGTCTTCCTCCAGCTCCACCTTGAGTCACTCCCCTCTATTCCATCTGACTGACTCATCTCTCTCTCTCCTAGACATAACGACCTAGCTCTGATGCTAAGGATTCTCCACAACAACAGACTGAGTCAGGTTGACCTACGCAACATCAGCAAAGTGGCCACGGACATCAACCGACTCACAACGGGACATGTCGGCGCTCTGGTAGGTTAATGTATGGTTAATCGTAGCCTAAGTGTGTGTGTGTGTATGTGTGTGTGTGTATGCGTGTGCATGCTTGTGTGAGTGTGTGAGTGTTTATGTGTGTGTGTCCCCGTGCGTGTGTATACTGAGTTGTACTAAAGCCATAATACCCTTCTAACTCAAGTGTTGCTCTCTGGCCTCCTGCTTTGTCCCCATCCCATGCTCTGATCAGGTGTTTGCAGCCTACGTGTTGTGTGGCGCCCAGAAGAAGGATGCTGTGCGGCTCACACTGGAACAGATAGATGTGATCCATCGCATGTGTACAGAGAACCCAGAACTGGAGCTGGTTACATCTGTAAAAGGTATACAATATACCAGGGGTAGGCAAATAGATTCAGCCGCGGGACGATTTTTGTCAGCGTGGATGGCCGTGGGGCCGGAACATAATTATAATCATTTGTACACTGCAAATTGACCACAAATAAGCCCAATAAGAGATTGTATTTGAAAATAACAATAGTTTCATACCTTGATTACATTGAGACATGATCATGTTTCTTTTTTTATTCGTGGGAATACTTAATTATTATATATTTCTTTCTGAATTCCTGGTGATTTTAGCATTTTTTCCCCCCTAAAAAACTAAAAGTGTATTTGAATGTGTGTGGTTTTGTGTGGGAGTGTCAGTGTAGTGTGTGTGAGTGTATACTGTACATAGTGTATACAGTATATAGTCTAGTGAGTGTGCAGAGTCAGTGCAAGATAGGGTCAATACAGATATTCCGGGGTAACCATTTAATTAGCTATTTAGCAGCCTTATGGCTTTGGGGTAGAAGCTGTTCTGGAGCCTGTTGGTCCGAGAGACGATGCTTCGGTACCGTTTGCAGGATGGTGGCAGAGTAAACAGTCTATGGCTTGGGTGGCTGAAGTCTTTGCCAATTTTTTGGGCCTTACTTTGACACCGCCTGATATAGAGGTCCTGGATGGCATGGAGCTTGGCCCAAGTGATGTACTGGGCCATCCACACCACCCTCTGTAGCGCTTTATATTTGCCATACCAAGCGATGATGCAGCCAGTCAAGATGCTCTCAGTGGTGCAGCTGTAGAACTTTTTGAGGATCCGAGGGCGCATGCCAAATCTTTTCAGCCTCCTGAGGGGGAAGAGGTGTGTGTGTGTGTGTGGACCATGTTAAGTCCGTAGTGATGTGGATGCCAAGGAACTTGAAGCTCCCGACCCGCTCCACATCGATGTGGATGGGGGCGTGCTCTCCCCCCTTTTTCCTGTAGTCCACGATCAGCTGCTTACTGACATTAAGGGAGAGGCTGTTGTCTCTGATCTCCTCCCTGTAGGCTGTCTCATTGCCGTCCGTGATCAGGCCTACCACCGTCGTGTCGTCAGCAAACTTGATGATGGTTTTGGAGTTGTGCGTGGCCACGCAGTCGTGAGTGAACAGGGAGTACAGGAGGGGACTATTCACACACCCCTGATGGGCCCCTGTGTTGAGGGTCAGCATGGCAGAGGTGTTGTTGCCTACCTTCACCACCTAGGGAGCGGCCTGTCAGGATGTCCAGGATCCAGTTGCAGAGGGAGGTGTTCAGTCCCAGGGACCCGAGCTTGGTGATGAGCTTGGAGGGCACTATGGTGTTGAACGCTGAGCTGTAGTCTATGAACAGCATTCTCACATAGTTATTTCCCCTCTTGTCCAGGTGGGAGAGAGCAGTGTGAAGTTCAACTGAGATTGCGTAATCTGTTGGGGCGGTGTGCAAATTGGAGTGTGTCCAGGATGTCTGGGATGATGTGTGTCATGACCAGCCTTTCAAAGCACTTCATAATTACAGATGCGAGTGCTACGGGACGATAGTCATTTAGGAAGGTTACCTTGGAGTTCTTAGGAACAGGAACAATGGTGGGCAGCTTCAAACATGTTGGGCTTACAGACTGGGCAAGGAGACACTTGCCAGTCACTTCCGTCTGGCCAGTCATTTATGCTCTCTGATGTCATTTGATGGGTTTTCCAAATGGATCTTTCCAACATTATGGAAATGTGTGGTTGTTCAAGTGGGTTGATGCCTAGTAAAAATATGTTTCTGCCCCATTTACAGTAGTATGATGATGATGATGATGTGTGTGTGTATCATGTGTGTGTATTCCACAGGACTAAATGACACTAAGAGGATAGCGTGTCTGATCAGCATTGAGGGAGGTCATTCTATAGACAGCAGCCTGCCAACCCTGCGTATGTTTTACCAGCTGGGGGTTCGCTCAATGGCCTTCACACACACCTGCAACACACCTTGGTGAGCACACGCACACACACACATGCACACACACACACACACACACACACACACACACACACACACACACACACACACACACACACACACACACACAGACAGACTCATGCACAATATGTGTTATATTTTGGCTTGACATCTTGGGTTCTTGCTACTGGGCTATGACACAGTAGTTTTTTCTTGCTGCAGGGCTGAGTCCTCCTCAACAATCTATGATGTCTATAAAAGAGAAAATGACAGCCTAACAGACTTCGGTAAGGTAAGGGGAACCTTTAACACTAAGTCTGTGTTAAAGCCAAGACTTGTAGCCTACGCCGGTCACTTCACGCGTCATACTGGAGCGGAATGACATTTCGCTTCACTTACGTCTTTAAGTCACAAACATTCTTGATCCTTGACGACTTTTAGGGGGCTGTGTAACACTGATTATCTCATCACTGAGAGTTTTACTGTTTGAAGTGCTTACTTCAAGAAAAGTTGAGCAAAGTGTTGATGTTTTTAATGTCAGCAGATAGGTACAATGACGTACATAGAGCACATCATTACTGGGAAATCTCAATAACACGGCAAGTGGTGGCGTTATTATGCTTTATCTGTTCTCTCTCTGTCTGTCTTTCTCTCTCTCAGGATGTGGTGAAGGAAATGAACAGATTGGGGATGATAGTAGACCTGTCCCATAGTTCCTGGGCCACAGTCAGGGCAGTACTGCAGGTCTCCAAAGCTCCAGTTATTTTCAGCCACTCCTCAGCCCATGCCGTGTGTAACCACAGCCGCAATGTCCCTGATGACCTGCTCCACGAACTGGTGAGACCAAAGGCTAGAACTCTCTCTCTGTCTCCCTCTCTCGCTCTCTCTCTCGCTGTCTCTGTCTGTCTGTCTCTCTGTCTCTCTCTCGCTGTCTCTGTCTGTCTGTCTCTCTGTCTCTCTCTCGCAAACACTCCTCCATCCCTCCTCCCTTTCAACCACCATCGGCACGGTCACTCAGTGTGGGTGGCCTATGTTTATCAGGAGAGACTTTTGGAATGATGTTTTGACGATGTCCTTTCTGAAGTGTTTCTTTAATCAACTTGTCCTTTATTTGCATTTCCTGTTTTACAGTGCCTTCAGAAAGTATTCATACCCCTTGACTTATTCCACATTTTGTTGTGTTACAGCCTGAATTAAAAATTGATTAAATATATATATATTATCCATCTACACATGATACCCCATAATGACAAAGTGAAAACATGTTTTTAGAAATTTTTGCAAATGTATTGAAAATGAAATACATAAATATCTAATTTACATAAGTAATCACACCCCTGAATCAATACATGTTACAATCATCTTTGGCAGCGATTACAGCTGTGAGTCTTTCTGGGTAAGTCTCTAAGAGCTTTGCACACCTGGATTGTACAATATTTGCCCATTATTCTTTTTTAAATTCTTCAAGCTCTGTCAAGTTGGTTGTTGATCATTGCTAGACAGCCCTTTTCAAGTCTTGCCATAGATTTTCAAGCCGATTTAAGTCAAAACTGTAACTAGGCCACTCAGGAACACTCATTGTCGTCTTGGTAAGCAACTCCAGTGTATATTTGGCCTTGTGTTTTAGGTTATTGTCCTGCTGAAAGGTGAATTTGTCTCCCAATGTCTGTTGGAAAGCAGACTGAACCAAGTTTTCCTCTAGGATTTTGCTCTATTCCGTTTATTTTTATCCTAAAAAAACTCCCTAGTCCTTGCCGATGACAAGCATACCCATAACATGATGCAGCCACCACCATGCTTGAAAATATGAAGAGTGGTACTCAGTGATGTGTTGTTTTGGATTTTCCCCAAACATAACGCTTTGTATTCAGGACAAAAAGTTCATTTCTTTGCCAATTTTTTTGCAGTTTTACTTTAGTGCTTTATTGCAAACAGGATGCATGTTTTGGAAAATTTTTATTCGGTACAGGTTTAAAAAAATCTCAATTTAATCAATTTTAAATTCAGGCTGTAACACATAAAAACATGCAAAACGTCAAGGGGTGTGAATACTTTCTGAAGGCACATGGCTGGAAGGTCATATTTTTTGATGTTCTATTCTGGGTGTGTTGTTGTTTCAGAAGGAGAACGGAGGACTCATCATGGTTAATCTGCACAGTGGGTTTGTGGCCTGCCATGGCCAAGCCAATGTCTCCATTGTGGCTGGTGAGCAGTTGCCTTTGATTAGTGTTTACTGGCATCAAACAATTAAGTGCAAAATTGGCTGCCTTGTTATCAATTAAGACCTGTTTACAAGAGCAATACGAAGAACATCAGTAACATGTGTATACATGATTTATCCTATGTAAATATCTTCCTGATCTTCTGATATTCCTCTCACGTTTTGCAGACCATTTTACCCACATTAAGAAGGTGGTTGGACCCGAGTTAATAGGAATAGGAGGAGACTTTGATGGAGCGTCTAAGTAAGAACTTGTTGTTACCTCAGAGTAAGAACAGCACATCCAGCTTTAGTTCATTAATACATTAGGCTCCAGCTTGAATGCTATCAGAATGACTCACTTTTTTGTAAGCAGGCTGGTAACAGATAGCAGCTGCATTTTACATGTTGTTCTCCTTTGGCCTAAGGGTTTCAGTAATACATATCCTGTTATGTTCTACTGTCTGAAGGTTTCCTCTTGGATTAGAGGATGTGTCCAAGTATCCCGCTCTGATCCAGGAGCTGCTGGAGAGGAACTGGACAGAGAACGAGTTGTCCGGGGTCCTCAGACGCAACTTCCTGCGTGTGTTCAAGGAGGTCGAGAAAGTGAGTGCTAAAGGAACAAAAGCGCTGTGTTTTCAGCTCATAAAAAAGGCTCCATGCTACGGTGTGAGTATTGTAATCAAAGCCCATCAAAAACACCTGCAGTAGTAACAAAGGAATGAAAGGCATCTCTGTCTGGGACTGAATGTCCATCTGAGTACTTTGTGGTATGAAGGGAACTGAGAACTGGAAAGGAGCCCAGTATAGTGCATGGAAAATCCCACTTGGTTTTTCTTGTTCAGTAGAGTCACTGTCACGGCATCATAACACAGTGTAAACTTCTCTCTCTCTCCCTCCCTCCTTCTCCCTCTCCCTTCCCCAGGAGCGTGACAGGCAGAAAGAGAAAGGAACTCTCCCCAGTGAAGCTCAGATCGACTTGGCTGAGGTTCAGAACCCCTGCAGGCTGGTTCTCAGGCGACCCGACCACCAGGGGATCAAGAAGGAACAGATGTACTCCAAGGGCCACAGTGAACTGGTGGCCCCCAGGAGTCTGGTCTGGACTGTGGTTGTACTAATCTCCTGCCTCTGTGTCCTGATGGACCATTAAGACTATAATAATATGGCCTCGATTCAATCAGATCGAGCACTAACCCGCGCTGGCCGATATCCGCATAGCGGATGTTTTGGCAGTATTGGAGGTGTAACTGCGGTGTGAGCTGACAAATAGGTGTGTGGCTGCTCTTTTGTGTCACCAACCACTCCCTTCCTTACTATCCCTATGCATTAGATGTTCAAAACGACAAAAGCAAGTGTAGGCTCTGTCGATGATGGAGATAATGACAGGCCAATGCATGTTTTCATGTTCATTTGGATGGGGGGATTTATAACCTATCAGTCTATGTAGACAATAGACCATTACGCATTAGAGTGGTTGAAACATGAGCTTCTAACGCGGCTACATGGGATTTGTGGGATATAAAGTCAGGTGTGGTTTCATTGCATCCAATGGCAGTGTCCACGATAATGTACCGTAAGGGGCTGCTCTAATGCAGTTCCTCCTCCGACACTGCCAAAACAACTGCTATGTGGATGTCGGCTACAACGGATCTGATAGAATCTAGCTCTTAGTGTTACTAAACTATTAGCAGTGCTTGACTTGGGCAGGAGCCTACCGGAGCCGAGTACCGGCACCTCAAATTCTCTACTGCTTGAGCTCTTTTTACTCTTATAGAATATTAGCTCAAAAGTATAGTGGAGCTCCTGCACCTAAATATAAACAGTACTTGCACCCAAAATAAGTACCGGCACCTATTTAGTAGTACTACTAGTGTTGTATTAGTAGTGTTATATTACACTACAACCATGTTTCTCCGACAGTTACAAGCCTAGCTTTACCGTGTTTACTGTGTCACTTGCTTACATGCAGATGTGATCTGGCCTACAAAGAACTTTACCTCATTTTTAGTTTCGGTCATTTTGACCTTGAAGGAGTTTTATATTTACACAAAGCTCTGCATGAACTTTGCACTATATTACATTGAGTTCAACACGTTGAACTCTTTTTACATATCTCATTATAAAAATATATGTTGTTATGTTATGTTTGTTTATTGATACAGTCAAGGCCACAAGGTCATTCTGAGGCATTTACAAGGTCATACTGAGGCATTTAGCTTTATTTATCTGAGGACACAGACCTTGAGGTTCATCACACAAACTTGATTGTCACAATGAAACTATTTCATAGCAAGTGAAGATTTCATCTTAACATTAAGATTATTGTAACATTTCCTCACAAGAGGGTACAGTGAAACGGTATGTAACTAACATGTTAATATACTGTAATGCCTCCTACAGTCATCTCAGGAATGTTGTATTCTGTATTCATATCATAGGTTATATCATATTTATTTTGCCTTTCTCTTAAGTAAATAATGCTTTGAGTTTTCTGTTTTTCTACCATGTTATTTTGTGAACACATTGATATATCTGAAGTCAAGAAAATTACATTCTGGTTGAATATGGAAATGAATCATGATTTTATTGCCACGTTCAGATAAGTACTCTTCCTTTTTACAGCTCTTGCAGTCTACAAGAAATAAAAGGAAATGTGTGCGTATGCTACTCTGTTCGTTCAGGTGGCCCAGAAAGTATTCTTCATGCCTATCATAATGACTTTTGTACAGAAATAGCAGATCAACAACTATACATTACATTGAATGATGTAAAACCTCTTCTCTTTCAACAATTACAATTACAATAATCATAAATCAAAATGATTTCAAAACAATCTCTGGCATCTACATTTACAAGCTCTGTCTCTGCCATCTGTTGAAATACCCCAACTGGCATTTCTTTGTTCATTATCTACAATCCGAAAAATCTTAACCTCATCGGGGGAAGATAGAGAAAATAAATAAGAAAATAAATATAAAAGTTATTATTCCACCAACCAAAAAAGGACTCAAATTGGCACTCTACACAGAGGCCTTCATATGGCCCACCCAAGACTATGCGCTATCTGGCAAGCTAATCCTTGATGAGGGAAAGCCCACCATAATTTATTTTCTGCAAAAAAATACAAAAATACTGACTCAGTCGACATAGAAAATTAATGTTTGATGGATGTATGTGTAAAAGTAGCAGTTGTTAATGGTCTCCTATTGCAGAAATAGGTTTGTGAATGACACAAGCTTTAGTTGCCTTGGCAATAAGGCATTCATATGAGGGAATTATAGCATGTCATCTTTAAAGGCTACTGTCCTCGTGGAAGGCAATACATTCCACAGAAATGCCAGGCAAATTATTATTGCTTTCTGTGGTCCTCAAATTCCACAATAAAAGTCCTCTTAATTCCATCATTAATTGGCACAGTTTGTGTGTACTGTATGTTGAGGATCGGCTGGATGCTGCTGCCGGTGCTGCAGTGCCCCCGGTGGTCGGGGTGGAATGTTTCCTGTCGAGGCAGTGTCATGACCTATGATCCCAGTGGTTTCTGATAGGTCAGGAGTAGATAGTGATGACCTCTCGTCCTCCTCCTCTCACCAGCAGCACTCTCTCCAAACCTTCCGTCAGCACCTCCAGAAACTCCATATCTGGGCCAGAGTTAAGCACTGCTATAACCAGCAACTCTGCTCTGCATTGCTGCACCTGCGATTACATCTGCAAATCTGTGTACGTGACCAATTAACTTTGATTTGATGTTCAGCTCAAAAGCCAGTAGTCTTTCATCTCGGTAGACATAGCCAAATATTTCGTGCATGCTGGCTGGCCATCTACTAATACTCATTCGGTCATCTTTTACACAACTCATGCTACACTCAACCCCAAATTACACTCCCTAACCCCATAATGAGCCCTAAAACTGTCCTAAAAAATGAAATATTGTACCACACAGACCTCTAAGACCAGTGTTGTCCAGTAAATTGAGAGCAGCTGTTAGTGAAGGATACAGTTCTCGTCTCCGTCTGTGTTGCGTGGCGGCCCCGGCATGTTGAGCAGCACCAGACGAGCATCATGGGACTTGTTGACGATTACCTCGTTCAGCTTCACTGCCGTGTGCATCCGCCGCACATTGGACTGGTCCCTGGGACACAACCACATACAGATGTTACAATGCAATCCAGAACATTCAAGTATTTAAAGGGATAGTTCACCCAAATTACACATAGGTTTCCTTACCCTGAATGCAGTCTATGGACAAAGTATGACAGCAATCCAGTTTCCCTGGCTCTGTTTAAACATGCTAAAGTTTTAGCATTTGTGGCACAAGTCCCATTCAAGTCATGGGACCGATATTATCATTTTTCACACATCATGTCCAAATCATCCGAAAGTATCTAAAATTGATTTTGAACCTCAAAAAAGTACCTTATAGAAGTTTTGAACATGATGTGCAAGAAATGTTATATCGATACCATGATTTTAATGGGATTTGTGCCACAAATGCTAAAACGTTAGCATGTGGAAATGGTGCCAGGGAAACTATACTAAAGCATGGATTGCTGTCATACCTTGTACATAGACTGCTTAACAAAGTCAGAAAACCAATATGTAATTTTGTAATTTGGGTGAACTATCCCTTTAACAATGCCGTGGAATAATGTTCAGATATCTAACAGTGAACAGCATGAACCAACTCAGTCATAAAGCAGAAAGACATCAAGTGCAGTCCACATACCAAAGCACACCCCACCCCGCCATTCCAATCCATTGCATGGAACTTACAGACTCAGAGTGATCAGAATAACATATTACTAACAGGAACTTACAGACTCCGAGTGATCAGAATAACATATTACTAACAGGAACTTACAGACTCCGAGTGATCAGAATAACATATTACTAACAGGAACTTACAGACTCCGAGTGATCAGAATAACATATTACTAACAGGAACTTACAGACTCTGAGTGATCAGAATAACACATCACTCACAGGATGAACCATTCTCTGTCTGCAAGACAACAGAAGCAGAAAAAAGAGAGAGAAGAAGGAAGACTAGAGAGAGTGGACTACCTCAGATGGGGCCGGATGGAGATTTTCCTAACCACGTGAAAGGCCTGGGGGTTTTCCTAGTCAGATCACGTGGGTCAAGAAAAACTCCTGGCCTTCCAATAGACCAACAACAAGTGACTCACGGTTTGAGGCTCATGAGTTCTCTGAAGTTCTCTGGTGCGTTGTTCCTGTTCCTCCTTTCTGCCTCGTACTTCTCCTTGGTCCAGGTCATCTGGATCTTATCAGCTACAGGCTCCACCACCTCCTCCTCCTCGTCTGAGTACAGGCTGCCCATACGGATCAGAGAGTGTCTGTCCTTTACCAGCTGGGCCTATAGGGGGCAGAGTGCAGGGGATACAATGTCCTAATGTCCATACCAGAGTTACTTGAAATGCATGGCCATACATTGCTTCATTTAATGCTAGTGTAGATACACTTTATATACAAAAGTATGTGGACACCCCTTCAAATTAGTGGATTCGGCTATTTCAGCCACACCCGTTGCGGACAGGTGTATAATCGAGCATACCGCCATGCAATCTCCATAGACAAACATTGGCAGTAGAATGGCCTTACTGAAGTGACTTTCAACGTGGCACCGTCATAGGATGCCACCTTTCCAACAAGTCAGTTCGTCAAATTTCTGCCCTGCTAGAGCTGCCCCGGTCAACTGTAAGTGGTGTTATTTTGAAGTGGAAACGTCTAGGAACAACAACGGCTCAGCCGCAAAGTGGTAGGTCATACAAGCTCACAGAACGGGACCACCGAGTGTTGAAGCGAGTAGCGCATAAAAAGTGTCTGTCCTCGGTTGTAACACTCACTACCGAGTTCCAAACTGCTTCTGAAAGCAACGTCAGCACAGTAACTGTTTGTCGGGAGCTTCATGAAATGGGTTTCAATGGCCAAGCAGCCGCACACAATCCTAAAATCACCATGCGCAATGCCAAGCGTCGGCTGGAGTGGTGTAAAGCTCGCCGCAATTGGACTCTGGAGCAGTGGAGTGATGAATCATGCTTCACAATCTGGCAGTCCAACGGACAAATCTGGGTTTGGCGGATGCCAGGAGAACGCTACCTGCCCCAACTGTAAAGTTTGGTGGAGGAGGAATAATAGTCTGGGGCTGTTTTTCATGGTTCGGGCTAGGCCCCTTTGTTCCAGTGAAGGGAAATATTAACGCTACAGCATACAATTACATTCTAGATTATTCTGTTCTTACAACTTTGTGGCAACAGTTTGGGGAAGGCCCTTTCCTGTTTCAGCATGACAATGCCCCTGTGCACAAAGAAAGGTCCTTACAGAAATGGTTTGTCGAGATCGGTGTGGAAGAACTTGACTGGCCTGTACATAGCCCTGACATTAACCCCATCGAACACCTTTGGGATGAACCTGCTACTGGGCTAAATCACACTTTCAATGGAGATTCTCCAACTGAGGATGATTAAATACAGGAGAAGACTTCTGGGTCTGGGAAACCAGCTCAATATGTCATTCACTGTGGTCCACAACTATTGTTAAGTATGTTTGGTCTGACAGGTGTAATTCTGTGGATGTTTGTGGATGTGTAAGATGTACCTCTCTTTCTCGCTCTGCGCTGGACAGCCTCATCTGTCTGAGCATCTGAGACCTCTGCTCCATCATCAGAGTCCTCTCATACGTGTAGGCCGAGATGTCGCTGTCATGCTGAAACAATTAACATGGTAGTACGTAAATACCTGACCTTTGAATACACTAAGGGGAGAGAAGTGATTTAAAAATGGAAACTCAGTTGGATTGCATGTTAGACTCCTGGTATGAGGTACTTCTCTTCCCATCTCCACTATCATGACATAATTAGGTTTAAGGAGGGACATCTCTCACCATCTCCACTATCATAACATAATTAGGTTTAAGGAGGGACATCTCTCCCAATCTCTACTATCATGACATAATTTGGTTTAATGAGGAACATCTCACAATCTTCATAATTCGGCTTAAGGAGGAAATTCTCTCACCATCTCCACCATAATGACATAATTAGATTTAAGGAGGTTCATCTCTCACCGTCTCCACCATCATGACATAATTAGCTTTAAGGAGGAACATCTCTCACCATTTCCACCACCTCCACCTCTGCCTCTATTCTCAGCTGGTACAGGAATGTAGCCAGGTCCTTCTTCATCTGAATACTGTTGTCCTCCATCTGGGCCACAGTGAAGATACGCATCTTACACTTCCTCCAAACCTGAAACACACACCATGGTAAGAATGGAGTAGCTTAGCAGTTAAGAGTGTTGGGCCAGTAACTGAAAGGTCTCTGGTTCGAATCCCAGAGCCAACTAGCTGAAAAAGCTGCCGATGTGCACTTGAGCAAAGCACTTAACCCTAACTGCTTCTTTAAGTCGCTCTGGATAAGAGCGTCTGCTTAAATGTAGATACATTTCTAAACAAACAAATCCATACACCTTTAGTCTCTCTCAAGTCATGGTGGCCAACAATAAATGCTCCCAGAGTTTCTGCTGGACTTTACCTTGTGCTGTTTGAGCAGGAAAGGTAGCAGCATGAGCATTCCTCCGTCATGGACGATCCACCACACATCGATGGTGCCATCTGTGAAGCGTTCATGGTTGCTGGGGTAGAAGGACACGTTCTTGGGCACCATCAGAGCCAGGTGGGCTGCTGTGGTACAGCGGACTGTGTCTGTGGGGAGGGGCACAGAGAGGTAAATATGTTTACTTTGTGTAATATGTAATGTAATACAGTTCAATGCTGATGCTATCAGTTAACTAAAGAGTCAGCATGGAATGCTTCAAATACTATACAGGCTGAAGGACAGTCCACCAAACCCACAAAAACATAGAGATGGCCAATGCCCTCATGGAGAAACTGGGATGAGGTTATTGTTTAGAACATGTTTAGGGGAACGGGTCAGATCCATGTGTAGGACCAGGCTAGTCTACAGTAATCAGAGTCTTACTAATGAATGTCTTCCATGCGCGGGGGTCTTCACTTTGCCTCCAGCCGTAGGGCCATCCCATCACCACTGTGTTGTGCTTCATGCCCCCCAGGCCACAGGACTGGATCAGGTGGGCAATGCCCTCCCTCACCTTGGACGCCACAACCACCTGGCAGAAACCCTTCACCCGCTCAATCTCCATCATGTTCTTTACGGCCTGACGAGGAGGAGAGCAGACAATGCAGGTAATCATAAAGCTGGTAATAAACTCACTTATTCTTATTGGCGCATGTCACGGTTTCGGCCGGGACTGCTCCTCCTCCTGGTTCGGGCAGGCTTCGGCGTTCGCCGTCCCCGGAGTACTAGCTGCCACCGTTGTATGTTTCGGGGTGTGATTGCTTTAGTCTGTCTTGTACACCTGTGTCTGTTTGTGTTCTGATTACGTGTCCTATAAGTTCCCTGTTTTGTATTAGTTAGATTGTGTGTTGTTGTTTGCCTGTCGTGCGGAGCTGCGTGTTTGCGCTCTGTTAGTTTTGTTTATTGTTTTACGCATGTTGCGTAATTCCCTCGCCTCCATTTGTTTTCGAGGTCGTGTATTGTTTTGTTGCACTTTGGACTAGTAAAGTATTTTGGACGAATCCTCTGTGTCCTGCGCCTGACTCCTCCACCACATCCACATCGGTTCTTCTGACAGCGCAAAGGAGACAACAGAAATTAGATCTCTTTCTTATAGCTT
The DNA here is from genome assembly GCF_964263955.1 of Coregonus lavaretus. Taxonomy (NCBI): domain Eukaryota; kingdom Metazoa; phylum Chordata; class Actinopteri; order Salmoniformes; family Salmonidae; genus Coregonus; species Coregonus lavaretus. The sequence goes on from NW_028160143.1 coordinate 146,388, forward strand.
TGTAAAGTGGACTGTATGACCAAGCAATGATGGTAACAGCCTTCAAACAATCCTGAACTGATTCAATAAAGCTACAGTACGGCAACATGTCTTTTTCTTGTACACACAGTAGACTGTCGGAGAAATAAGATACAGCTCTATCTCTACCTGTTCAGAGGCCTGTGTTTCTCCGTAGCTGTCCAGGAACTGTCCCTGGATGACAGAGCCCACTATGGTCAGGCCCTTCCCTGCCTTCAGCTGGGAGACAAAGGTCAACAGACGGGGATACTTCACATGGAGGTCCTCATCCAGCTTCAACAGCACCAGGACCTGGGGCCTGGAGAGTGGAGGGGCAAGAGAGACAAAGTACGTGAGAATCTACCTGGAAGTACTTATTTGATTTACTAAAAAACAACAACAGTATAAACTGTAGAGTGAGAGAAAGTACAGAATGTATGACAAGGAAGAGGTAGTTATGCATATCTGAAGTTGGAGATACCAGATATCTAAGACTATGGACGAGGAGTGATGTTTACCTCCAGTTTTTAGTGTGAGGTGGTCCATGCTCCAGCCGTAGCAGAGAGTACCGCGCAGCACTGAGGGACAAACCTCGTATCCCATCTCCCCACTCCTTCTCCGCTCTGAGAGAGAGACAGAGTGACAGCATCAGAATATATACTCTAGCCTAAATAGCTAACTCATACAGTGACCCAATTATATACAATTATGTTATGAGACGGGTAAGAGTTCAGACATACCCCTGGTACTCAATGTACTTGTAGATCATGCCAGCGATGCACATGGCCACGATGGCATAGTACCAGGAGGAGATGAACATCAGAGCCAGACACATACTCATACCCAGAAAAGACAGAGCCCTGTGGGGGAAACACACAGTAGTGTAGTACTCATTATACTATAGTACATGGGTGGCAGGTAGCCTAGTGGTTAAGAGCATTGAGCCAGTAACCGATAAGTCACTGGTTCGAATCCCCGAGCCAACTAGGTGAAAAACCTGTCGATCTGATAAGAGTATCTGCTAAAATGTGCACTTTAAATGTAGTACTCTTTGCATTTGACAGGGACTCAGGAGGAATGTTGTGTGAGGGAAATGTATGTTGTCTGAAGAGCTAGCATTGAATTGTAAACAGCTTCTCCTCTCACTCTATCTTGGTTCGTGACTGTGACCTCCTCCTCAGACCAATTGGCAGTACACCCAGAACATTGTTCTGGGGACCAAAAGGAGTATCTCAGTTTCAAGGTCCCAGCTTTGAGAGAAGAAGCCTCGTCAGTCACATGCAGGAACCTACGTTAATAATGAATAATGAAAATCATGCTTATATGACTTGTTTGTATAGCAGTATCAAAGGACTGAGAAGGAACGCCCTTTTCAGAGTTTTCATCAAGCTTGGATTGAGTTTGTGAACCTCTCCGGCCGTGCTAATAAAGATTGATTCATTTACATTGAGTTTGAGTCCTTAGTGGTGAATTTCCACGACAGGTGCTATACTTGTTCAGCTACTGAAGCTTATTACAGTAAAGTTCCTTCTTTCTAGGTCACCATGCAGAACACCAGAGAACAAAATGCTTCTCTAGCTGGAGTCTGCATAAAGTCCTCCAGTCAGTCAACAGGAAAGCAAAGTAGATTATTCAAATGGAGTGGAAGTGTAGCCAACACACCCACACGTATACAAATGGAGTGGAAGTGTAGCCAACACACCCACACGTATACAAATGAGTGTTACATCGCTCACATACAGTATGCTCGGATACACAGCCACGCACATACACCTGTACTGTACTTACCAGTGGTAATATTTAAACCTAGGCCTCCAGTTGGGTGTCCGTAGTAAAGTCTGCACAGCACAGGCTAAGTTCACAAACAGATAGCACATCAAGAAGAACCTGTCGGAAAAAAAATCACACACCATAAAATGTAATTAATTCCAAACCGATTTAGTCATTGAAATATTGCTTTGGAATTACAATACATTAATTGTCCAGTTATGTACTTGTTGCAGGATGTATAGGCCTAGTAGTCTGCTAAAATACATCTCAACTGAAGGCAAAACACAGAAGCACAAGAAAGTGCACTAGATCAGGGGTTCCAAACTTTTTCACTCAGGCCCCCCTTCCAGCATTGGGGAACATCCCGCACGCACGCGCACAACGTCTATTTCTGTGGGCACAAGCACTGTTCATGACACAAACTGTTCACACCACCATTTTTTCAGGTTTAAAGCTTATTTCCTGCAATTCTATACATTTTGCCATCTCTAATGTGTATTCATGTGATACTTGAGTGACTCGAACATTACTACAAAATGTATGGGCACTGAAACCTAGCTAAAAAACGTTACCTGAAATGAGCTAGTTGATCTGGACATTTCTGACGAGTTATAAATAGCTCTCTAAGGTATGCAATGACCGACATGACAAGAGGAATACTGATGATGCACTACTCAATTTTGAAATTTCACCTTGTGCATTCTACTATTATAACCTTCAACAGTAAGTTGAAAGTCGGATTGAGTTCCTTAAAATGTATATATCAAAAAAAATAACTGGACCCACAGTTTGGGAACCACTGCACTTGGTGACCTTCCACAAAAAGCCACTTGTGCTGAGTGTGTTCACGGTGCCTGGCTGGAATGAGGTGTTTCACTTGTGAAGTGGTTGTCTAAAATGTAAGTGATTTGATTAAAGTACATTTTACAGACACTCTTATCAAGAGCAACTTACAGGAGAAAGTAGGGTTAAGTGCCTTGCTCAAGGGCACATTGACAGATTTTCCACCTAGTCAGCTCAGGAATTTGAACCAGCAACCTTTCAGTTATTGGCCCAGCCTCTTAACCGCTAGGCTACCTGCCGCCCAAAGTACTCCACAGAGGACCATAATGTTCATTAAAACATCTGTGAGATGGAGTGGAATAACCACTAGATACACACACATTGAAAATGGTTTATTAACAGTGTGTGAGAGGGGAAGTAGAGTCATCAAGAGTCTGTTTTCTCCCATGTAAGGTACATGACTTTGGCTGATGGGAGTAAGTTCAGCAAGTTCACACAACATACCATTATGTAATGAATATGGATATGAGTTGAAATAATCCCTATTTGACTGTTTTTAAATCATCATGTTTGTTGTGTGCATGTCTGCATGTGTGTGTTTAGTGTGTTTGTGTGCGTGCATGTGTGTGTTTTTCCTTGTCTGTGTGCATGCACCTGTGTGTTTAGTCTATTTCGTGCACGTGTGTGTGTGTGTGACTCACATGGAGAGGATAGGGGCCACCATGTCCAGAGAGGCTATGAGGATGCCCAGCTCAGCGATGAGTCCTGTCAGTAACAGTGCCCAGGTTGGCTCCCCATTGGCCTTGCCATGACCAAACACCTGCCCCAGGAAATAAGAAAATATACACTTCATTGTCCATTTTCTTTACAGATAACAGAAATATGTATTTTTGAAATACATTCATTGTTTTTTTAATGGTTTGTTTGTTTTTTATTTGTTAATTGTTGTATTGTAGCCAAGGGGACAGATAACTTATGGATTGTGTGGCTTTAAAGGCCCAGTGCAGTCAAAATTAAGCCTTTTCACTGTTTTTTGTATCAGATTGTACAACGGCTGATGAAACTAACACTGTAAAAGTGTGCAGATTTTTTTTTACCCTATTTTTTCTCCCCAATTTCATGATATCCCGTGTAGCTCAGTTGGTAGAGCATGGTGCTTGCAATGCCAGGGTTGTGGGTTCAATTCCCACTGGGGACTAGTATGAAAATATATGCACTCACTAACTGTAAGTTGCTCTGGATAAGAGCGTCTGCTAAATGACTAAAATGTAACTGTAAATATCCAATTACGATCTTATCTCATCGCTGCAACTCCCCAATGGGCTCGGGAGAGGTGAAGGTTGAGTCATGCGTCCTCCGAAACATGACCCGCCAAACTGCGCTTCTTAACACCCACCCGCTTAACCCGGAAGCCAGCTGCACCAATGTGCCTGAGGAAACGCCGTTCAACTGACGGCCGAAATCAGCCTGCAGGTGCCCAGCCTACCACAAGGAGTCGCTAGTGCGCGATGAGCCAAGTAAAGCCCCCCCCCCTGGCAAAACCCTCCCCTAACCCGGACAATGCTGGGCCAATTGTGCGCTGCCCTATGGGACTCCCGGTCACAGCCGGTTGTGAAACAGCCTGGGATCAAACCCAGGTCTGTAGTGACGCCTCAAGCACCGCAATGCAGTGCCTTCGACTGCTGCGTCACTCGGGAGGCCAATGTGGTATATTTTTTTTAAAATCAGTGTTATTTCCTGATAGTTGCTGATTGAAAATACAATCTACACAGGACCTCCTAATCAGCAGGTTTGCAAGGGTGGGAGTTTCGGCTTGTCTGGTGACATCACCAGGCAGTAAATTGGTTAAAGCTGCAATATGTAACTTTTTGGGCGACCCGACCAAATTCACATAGAAATGTGAGTTATAGATTTACATTTTAGTCATTTAGCAGACGCTCTTATCCAGAGCGACTTACAGTTAGTTATTTTTATATTTAAATTTTTCATACTGGCCCCCCGTGGGAATCGAACCCACAACCCTGGCGTTGCAAACGCCATGCTCTACCAACTGAGCTACATCCCTGCCGGCCATTCCCTCCCCTACCCTGGACCAATTGTGCGCCGCTCCATGGGTCTCCCTGTCGCGGCCGGCTACGACAGAGCCTGGATTCAAACCAGGATCTCTTGTGGCACAGCTGGCACTGCGATGCAGTGCCTTAGACCACGGCGCCACTCGGGAGATCCGTCGTTCTCATTGAAAGCAAGTCTAAGAAGTGGTAAATATGTTCTATGTGCATTATTTATATGCTTCCAGTTCTTAAGTGTTGTTTTTGCGTCTTTTACTTTCAGTTTTGCACACCAGCTTCAAACAGCTGAAAATACAATATATGTTTGGTTATGGAAAAGATATTTCACAATGGTTTAGATGGTACAATGATTCTCTACACTATACGTGCGCTTGTTTTGTCACATAAACTGAAATTAGGCAAACTATTCGAATTTTAGCAACCAGGAAATGGCAGAGCGATTTCTGCATAGTGCAGCTTTAATAGACCAATAACAAATAGAGTTCCAACCTCCCTGCCAATAACAGCTAGTTTTAGTTTTCCCCACCCCACTCGGACCACTCCCAGACAGTCCTAGCTAAATTCTTGCTTGAGAAATATTTTTTGCTAAAAAAGCTATTTTTTTCTATTTTAATAGAAAACTATGACAGTAAGGTACTTAATTGTTACCCAGAAATGATTTGATATTGATTGAAAAACAGCTGCATTGGGCCTTTAAGTGCTGGTCCTAGGCCAGTTTTTGGTACCTGATTCTTCATGGTTGCTTAAGCTGATCATAGACCAGGGTTACTCAACCATAACATTACCTTCTTTTATATAGCTAATCCTCTTCTACCAACAAGAATTGAAATGTGGGAATGCAAATTAACTCATATGTTCAGCTTCATTCAAATGAGTAAGCAAAGACATCCGCAACTCGATTCTCTTGTTCACTGTAGTTTGTAGTTGTGTATCATATCGTAGGGCCACTGTAACCATACACGGGCATAGAGCCGAGCAATGTGTATAAACAGTGGTGGCAGCTAGAGAAACCTTGAATTATGGCTGTGTTTTCCGGTCCACTAACAGCTCTGCATTTTATAGAAATGACACAACAGTGTGTATGTACAATACAGCTCCAACCACAAAGGCTCTGATAGCCAGTGTATAATTTTTTACATTGTAGCAAACACTCTTATCCAGAGCAATTAGGGTTAAGTGCCTTGCTCAAGAGCACATCGGCATATTTTTCACCTAGTCGGCTCTGGGATTTGAACCAGCTGCCTTTTGGTTACTGTCCCAATGCTCTTAACCGCTAGGCTACCTGCCGAGGTGGCTGGTCCTACCCTAAGGAAGGGGATGATGTTGTCCTTGGCGATGGCCTGTAGGAGACGAGGGGCGCCGGTCAGGGACTGTAGTCCCGCCCCCACGGTGGAGAAAAAGGAGCCAATCACGATGACCCAGGGGGAGGGCCAGGACAGAGTCCCCACAACCAGGTTCTTACTGACTGCATCCCCAAACCTACAGGACAGGAGAGGACATGGACCTGTTAGTGAGGCCATTATCAATACCAACAAACACAGCATTTGAAGTGCTTTGCCATACCAACAAATATAATTAAAAGCTTTGTACTATATGTTGTTGAGAAGCAGACATGCCATTGTCTGGACTTGAATGTAGCTTGTGATGTCAAAGATGTGGCCTAATGCTACAGACAGGTTCACTTACTTGTCCCTTAGGACCACTCCTTCAATACAGGCCCCAAACAGAACAACAGAGCTGAAATCTGACGGCAGGATGTTAAGGAACATACAGAAACACATGCAGTATGGAACACAGATGTATCTAGACATCGAACAACTTGGGCACAACACTGCCTATTGATATGGACAAGGAAGAGCTTGCAGGTAGGCATTTCACTGTACCGTTTACACCTGCTGTATCCTGTGCACGTGACAAATAAACGCTGATTTGATTTGACTATTGACTCCATGGAAGGATACAGACAAGGGTAGTAGTGGTTATAGCCAAAATGGTTCCAATAGGGATGGACTTCTGAGCATCTTTCAGATCTCCTGATCTGTTGGAGCCTGCCATGATACCTACAGTACAGGGACATGAAGGACACACATCAGTTACTGACAACACTCAGAATGTTGACTCAACCAATCAGTGAACAAACATGTCTCTGGGTTGCCAGCTGGTCAATTGGTCTGGTGTTGCCAGTTCATGGTCTGGGTTACCAGTTATGGCTCTGGGTTGCCAGGTCTTACCTGTGGCGGAGGGAAAGAAGATTCCCACCAGGAGGGTGAAGGAGGTAGCGATGTCAGCTGAGACGTACAGGCCGAAGCTCTCCACAGCCCCGTGGACGTCTACTGAGGGCAGACCAGCCTTCTCCAAGATCTGACCCTTCTCCAGGTAGTCTCCCCACATGTTATCTACAATACACATCAGGAACAAACTTTATAGATATGCTAGCATCCCATCCACAAAGTAAGCAACGTAATGACATCCCCCTAACGGCACAGCAACACCCACCAAAGCTCTACAGCAGGGTTGCCCAACCCTGTTCCTGGGGAGCTACCCTACTGTAGGATTTCGCTCCAACCCCAGGTGTTACTAACCTGATTAATGGTTGCAGGTAGCTTAGTGGGTAAGAGCGTTGTGCCAGTAAATGAAAGGTTGCTGGTTCTAATCCCCGAGCTGACTAGGTGAAAAATCTGTTGATGTACCCTTGAGCAAGGCACTTAACTCTAATTGCTCCTGTAAGTCGCTCTGGATAAGAGCGTCTGCTAAATGACAAAAAAAAAAAAAATCTTATCAATTCGCAAATTATTAGAATCAGGTGTGCTAGATTAGGGTTGGAGCAAAAACCTACAGCATGATAGCTCTCCATGAACAGGGTTGGGAAGTCCTGCACTACAGCATCACAAATTATTGTTATAATAGTATATATAAATTCACTTTTTAGATAGCTAAATCACTACAAACATGTTGTACACAAAGTCTGCAGAAATCTCAAAGTGCATGTTTTACTGTAATTACATATCACCATTGTAAAGTGGATGTGGCTCTGCTGCCCCATAGCTGGCTGGTCCCCAATGGCTATAGTAAAAGAGTGAATTTGCCCCTAGACGCTAATATTGGGTCAGTTATACATTTCCCCCCATTAATGGTTAAGGTTAGGATTGTGGGAGGGGGAAGCTGATCCTAGATCTGTATCCTAGACTTCACCCAGTGTGGTAATAGCCATATCATTACAACTATGGTCCTTACCGCTGATGATGCCGCTGGCCAGTCCTGGTATTCCCTGTATCTCTGTAACGTTGTTCTGGTTGAAGTAGTCGTCACATTGAGGACTACTTATGTTGCCAGAGCTACAGAAGTTCCTCCACAGCTGACTAGCTACAGTCACATTGCCCTGTAGAACCGTCTTACTACACACGTCAAACTGATCTCTCACCAATGTCCTGTTACCCAACATACAGATCCTGGAGAAAGAGGGATATTATTGGTTATGATTATCAACAGAGTGATGAAAACATGTCATGATAATGTGATGATAATATCTGTGTTTTCACTCTACGTTAGATCAAATATTAGCTACATTATAGCTACACTGAAAAACATTTACAGTATGCGTACAGTAGCTACATCTTTAGGACAAAGTTCAACAATGGAAATACAATTATATCTCCCTGGACCATTCCAGCCAGCGGAACAACAAGTGTCTTGGCTTCCGTTGGGGAAAAACTGAACAATCATTAACACCAAATTAAATCCACACAAATTATACCATTATCCCCATTTCCTGTTTAGACAAAGAAGTCAACAAATACACAGTGCCTTACGAGAAGTCGGGCGGTTGGAAAATGGACTTGATGGCCCCGGCGTAGATGGAGACAATAGAGATAATGACACAGGCCAGGAAGAGAGAGGCCAGCTTGTTGACGTATTTCACCCCCACAAAAACCACCACGGCCATGAGACTGAGACAGATGGTGCCGTAGACCCTCATGTTGTTGAGGATGGCACTGTCGCCCCCGTGGTGGTCGCTGGCGTGGAAGATGGCCGCCTGGGGGACCAGGTATTTCTGGGAGAGGACAATGACAACAGAAGTAATTTAAGTAAGTACACTTTCTGTGAGGCACACACAATGGTGTAAAGTGTAAAGTACTTAAGTAAAAATACTTGAAAGTACTACTTAAGTAGTTTTTTTGGTATCTTTACTTTACTATCTATATTTTTGACAACTTTTACTTTTACTTCACTACATTCCTAAAGAAAATTATGTACATTTTACTCCATACATTTTCCCTGACACCCAAAAGTACTCGTTACATTTTGAATGCTTAGCAGGACAGGAAAATGGTCTAATTCACACACTTATCAAGAGAACATCCCTGGTCATCCCTACTGCCTTTGATCTGGTGGACTCACTAAACACATACAGTGCCTTGCAAAAGTATTCATCCCCCTTGCCGTTTTTCCTATTTTGTTGCATTACAACCTGTAATTTAAATGGATTTTTATATGGATTTAATGTAATGGACATACACAAAATAGTCCAAATTGGTGAAGTGAAATGAAAAAAATAACTTGTTTCAAAAAATTCTAAAAGATAAATAACGGAAAAGTGGTGCGTGCATATGTATTCACCCACTTTGCTATGAAGCCCCTAAATAAGATCTGGTGCAACCAATTACCTTCAGAAGTCACATAATTAGTTAAATAAAATCCACCTGTGTGCAATCTAAGTGTCACATGATCTGTCACATGTATATATACACCTGTTCTGAAAGGCCCCAGAGTCTGCAACACCACTAAGCAAGGGGCACAACCAAGCAAGCGGCACCATGAAGACCAAGGAGCTCTCCAAACAGGTCAGGGACAAAGTTGCAGAGAAGCACAGATCAGGGTTGAGTTATAAAAAAATATCCAACACTTTGAACATCCCACGGAGCACCATTAAATCCATTATTAAAAAATTGAAAGAATATGGCACCACAACAAACCTGCGAAAAGAGGGCTGCCCACCAAAACTCACGGACCAGGCAAGGAGGGCATTAATCAAAGAGGCAACAAAGAGACCAAAGATAACACTGAAGGAGCTGCAAAGCTCCACAGCGGAGATTGGAGAATCTGTCCATAGGACCACTTTAAGCCGTACACTCCACAGAGCTGGGCTTTACGGAGGAGTGGCCGGAAAAAAGCCATTGCTTAAAGAAAAAAATAAGCAAACACATTTGGTGTTCGCTAAAAGGCATGTGGGAGACTCCCCAAACATATGGAAGAAGGTACTCTGGTCAGATGAGACTAAAATTGAGCTTTTTGGCCATCAAGGAAAACGCTATGTCTGGCGCAAACCCAACACCTCTCATCACCCCGAGAACACCATCCCCATAGAGAAGCATTGTGGTGGCAGCATCATGCTGTGGGGATGTTTTTCATCGGCAGGGACTAGGAAACTGGTCAGAATTGAAGGAATGATGGATGGCGCTAAATACAGGGAAATTCTTTAGGGAAATCTGTTTCAGTCTTCCAGAGATTTGAGACTGGGACGGAGGTTCACCTTCCACCAGGACAATGACCCTAAGCATACTGCTAAAGCAACACTCGAGTGGTTTAAGGGGAAACATTTAAATGTCTTGGAATGGCCTAGTCAAAGCCCAGACCTCAATCCAATTGAGAATCTGTGGTATGACTTAAAGATTGCTGTACACCAGCGGAACCCATCCAACTTGAAGGAGCTGGAGCAGTTTTGCCTTGAAGAATGGGCAAAAATCCAAGTGGCTAGATGTGCCAAGCTTATAGAGACATACCCCAAGAGACTTGCAGCTGTAATTGCTGCAAAAGGTGGCTCTACAAAGTTGTCACGTCTCCTCCCGTTGCTCCCCTCCGGCGCTCTGATTAGCCGGTTGTTAGATTAATTTGGATTTTAAGAATAATGACTAAAGGATTTCACCCCAAATACAGTATAAATGTTAGAATTATCATGTAGTGTCAAACAACTAACAGAGGGGGCGGTACTAAACATTCAAGGGGGAAGGCGGAAACTGTTTAGAAAACCCACCTAAAGGTGGGAGGAGTCAAGTTCAGGAGGTATAAAATCGTATGTTTGGGTCTTTGTCCCCAGAGCTCTCCATGAATAAACATACAAAAAATCCTTCTTCGTGGTTGTGGACCTTGAATCATTGATGATTAAAACCAGAGCCTTACAACCTCTGGTAATGATTCAAGCTTAGGTTGAATTAGAGATAGAAATTCACATGACACCGGTCTACTGAGCCACCGGTCTGAGCACACCACCTCGGCAACACCGGAATGGAAACCCAATGCACCCTAATCTCCTCCAGCGCACCTGCACCTCATCATCTCATCACCACCCCTATATAGCCCTGGACTGTTCGGTGTTGTGTGTGATTGTTAGTGTCTTGTTGTTCTCTTGCTCAGTGTTAAGTAAACCTTTACATTGTTGATTCCTGCGTCTGCATCCTGCCTCTTCGTATCCTCAGTACTCGTCACAAAAGTATTGACTTTGGGGGGTGAATAGTTGTGCACGTTTTTTTGTATTTTTTCTTGTTTGTTTCACAATAAAAAATATTTTGCATCTTCAAAGTGGTAGGCATGTTGTGTAAATCAAATGATACAAACCCCCAAAAATCCATTTTAATTCCAGGTTGTAAGACAACAAAATAGGAAAAATGCCAATGGGGGTGAATACTTTCGCAAGCCACTGTACTTCGTTTGTAAATTATGTCTGAGTGTTGGAGCGTGCTCCTGGCTAATTGTTTTGGGTTTGCTTAATATAAGGAATTTGAAATGATTTATACTTTTCTTTTACTTTTGATACTTAAGTATATTTTAGCAATTACATTTACTTTTGATACTTAAGTATATTTAAAACCAAATACTTTTAGACTTTTACTCAAGTAGTATTTTACTGGGTGACTTTCACTTTTACTTGAGTCATTTCTATTAAGGTATCTTTACTTTTACTCAAGTATAACAATTGGGTACTTTTTCCACCACTGGGAACACACATATAATGCCTTATATGTGTATTCTTAATGCACTTATAATGACTTCTACAACTCGCTATAAGGTCAGAACAGACGTCTTTCACTTTATATGTATCTATTTTGAGTACTCCGAATATACAAATATCAGTCATATACTACAGTCTACAACAGTAACATTACATGGATCAAATTTCTGTTCATCTGATGTTATTTGATCCCATTTTTTACATGTAAGTTATTCCATCTCAATATGATTGAGTACATTGACCTATTTTACTGCGTTTTTTTGGTTACATCCCAAATGGCACCCTATTCCCTACATAGTGCACTACTATAGGCCCTGATCAAAAGTAGTGCACTAAATAGGGAATAGGGTGCCATTTGGGAGCAACAGATAACTCACCAGGAAGATCTCTATAGCTCCCAGTATGTACATGGCAGCAGCGAAGGTTGTTCCCAGATAGAAACAGATTCCTACAGCCCCACCAAACTCAGCACCCAGGGAACGAGAGATCATGAAGTACGCCCCTCCGGCTATAACAGAGCAGAACAGAGTTAATATGGATGAAACTGGTCTGATGTCAGAATAGACTGACGGTGTGATAATTGGTTAATTTGTTATTAATGTAATTAACAATTACATTATCTTGTTAATGTCATGTTTATGTAACTGTTACAACTAAAGTGTTTTAAGTGTAACATTTAAGTTTGGATTCTCAATCTTCAACGCTTGTACTGTACCCTCACCTGGGACAACACCATTTGTAGCTATGGCACTCATGGATATGGCAGTGAGCATTGTCTGTAAAAGAGGAGAGAATATGAACACCATAAAATAAGGTCAGTCTTTGTGAGAGAGTTCTGGATGTTTTCTGTTGTGCCAATCAACCAATACGCTGAGCTCTTTATCCACATAATAAACACACTTAGCATTAGAGACATCACTTGTCATTGCACAACTGGACATAATTCATAAATCATATTGGAATGGTTGAGACATGAACCACAAATACATTACATTTCCTTTGGAGTAAACAGCAGGATATGTAAATTGATTGAAATGCTGTGGGTTTTATTCAGCCTAGTAATGTTAACTGGCAGACTGGCTGGTTACCCAGTTTTAACAAGGGGTTTGGCAAGTGGACAAGAACAGAGTGTCAATGGTCTTCTAACATTGCCAGACCGTGTGTATGTGTGTGTGTGTGTGTGTGTGCGTGCGTGCATGTGTGCATGTGAGTGTGCCTGTGTGTGTGTGTGCATCCACAATGTGTGTGTGTACTAACACATGAGCAGCACATGAGGACGATGAGGAATGACTGGACGATGCCGGCTGTGCCCACGATCCACGTTAGACGAAGGAACAGGATGACACCAAAGATGTTCTGTAGACAGGGCAGGTAGACTCCCATCAGGGTACCCATGTTGGGTGACTGCAGAGAGAGAGACATGAAGTGAGACAGAGACAGCGAGAGAGAGAGAGAGAGAGAGAGAGAGAGAGAGAGAGAGAGAGAGAGAGAGAGAGAGAGAGAGAGAGAGAGAGAGAGAGAGAGAGAGAGAGAGAGAGAGAGAGAGAGAGAGAGAGAGAGAGAGAGAGAGAGAGAACAGAGAGAGATAAAGAGAGAACAGACAGAGAGAGTGAGAGAGGAAGAGAAATTCACATTAACTATAATTGATATCTAACATCAATCAGGAAGGGTGCAGGAATCAAACATAAACAGCAACAGAAAGAAGACAGAAAACAGATGAGTGATAGCACTGCTGTAGTTTCCCATATTTGTGTGTGTAGTGTGTTTCAGTGTATTTCAGTGTGTATAGTGTGTTTCAGTGTCTATGTTTTTGTGTTTCTGTATATGGTATGTAGCACAGATAGACCCACAGGAAATAGCTAATTGACAAGAAGTATTGATCAGGTAAAATATTGATCAATTCTCACCAGGGGGCCCACAGGGCACAGCCTGTAACAAACAGGCACCAACACAACCCAAAGCACACGCATGCAAGCTCAGATCCAAACATGCGCAGAGACAGAGGGGGAGGGGTAGAGAGAGAGAGACTAAAGCCTGTTTGAATCTGAAAAGAAAGAGAGGTAGTTTTTCTCCAGTCTTTGTGACTTCTGACCTTTGGGGCCTTCCTGAGTGACGTCCCTGTGTTCTCGGCCTCCTCGTGCTCCCTGGCCCCCTGGGTAATGTTGGTGTAGTTGACCAGCCGGCTGAGGAGAGACGACACCTTGGGACGGATGTCCAACTCCTCCTGCAGGACAGGGACAGCAGGACAGGGAATAGTTAGAGGTGGGTGGGTACCTGATGTGTCTTTAGGGTGCTATAGCCAACAGTAAAAGGGTATTATAGTGCAGTGTAAGGAACTGAATCTGTGCCTGCACTGTATTTGTTGGAGGAGTGGTGGTCTATCTAGTGATCGATCAATCTAGGCAGTTGAGACTAGCAAATATTGATGTTAAAACATGTGACATGTTGTGTATAATCATGTCATGTATCAGTATCAGTGTCACTGAGAGCCAGTCTTAAAGTAACTGTCCAGTGAAAATCTCACTTTTAAAAGTCCATATTCTGTTAACTCATACCCAAAAAAATGTGTTGATTCATCCTATACTCCTATTTTGTGGCCAGAAACACCCACCTCAAACTTGGATCTCAAACAGACCGTTTCAAAAATGCTTGCCATTTCCTCATAGAGGATGATGTCATCCTCCTGAGGAGGATGAGCTGGCCATTCAGCGGTCTACTCGCATTAATATTTTTTATGACCGGTATACGCCCAAATCATTCTGTTGTTGGGGTATGCCCACACCATTCCAACACAAAAAAGCTGCTTTTTAACATAGGAAAACAATTTCACTCATATTGTAATTAATTATAGGTCATATTTCATAGAAATCTGGAAACACTGGACTGTTACTTTAAAAACAGAAGACTTGCTCACTGACCTCAAATAAGGCCAGGTTCCTGTCATAGAAATCAGTCCTCTTGACAGCATCTGCACTGCTGAGGAAAGGACTGTCCTCGTTGTGATTTCCATGGCCTGAAAAAAGAGATAGAAGTATAAATGTATAAGGTAGGCAAGGATAACATTTTCCCATTCAAATGTTTTCATCCAGTATCTTGTAAGATAAACAGGGGTTATTATAAAGTATGAAATGTGATAATGAGAGTGTCAGTTTGTGATCAGTTCCCATTCATGCATGTTGGTACTCTATTGTTAAACGGCAGTCTGTTTGTTTTCATATCAACCAACACATGTTGCAATATAAAAACACAGGAAATGACATTTGAGACAGATAAACTTTAGAGATATCTGTAGAAGTTGCAGGAAAAGGGAAGACTAATAATAACTACAGTACAATAGCCATCAAAACCATGCAACGATGCAACCATGTCAATAAAATAGGAAATGTTTCCACAGAAATACTGTCTCTCAATTCACATTTTTAAAAAGTTTCTCAAGAGCTGGCGTGCTGATCTATTGTACAGTATTTACGGTGCTGACAGTGATGAATCTCCAAGTTAGTTCCCACAGTCTGCCTACAACCTACAGTATGACATCACTGTCTGTTTCAGTCTCCCACTCCCACGTTCAAAGTAATCAATTCCAGCAGCTGCTATGTGAGGTATACGGTCACCAGAGACCTGCATCCTACAGTACTATACTGGCTTTAATATCTTTAGTATCAACAGAAAGCATATCAGGCACAGAGAAAATAGGAGGGAATTCACTCAAACCCTCTATTGCAAAATGTTTCAACCCATCATTGCCGATCAAGATTAATGTGATTTCAGTAAACAAGATTGAGCAATTGAGCGACTTCGCTTGCATCACAAGTTAGCATTCACCCAAAGATAAATTAATATCTAAACCTCATCCAGGCCAAAACTAAAATCAATCAATGTTAAATAGAGCAGAGATGACAAAGTTGCTAAGTAATTTGTCTCTGGTTTAAATTATGTTCTCTGTTTCTCTTGCTACATGAAGCTGAGACAGGATATGAGCCTGAGGATACTGGCATTGCACACAAAGCATCTGTGTGAATATGATAATACACGACACACACACACACACACACCATTCTATTTCTAGAAATTAGGATCCTGACCTTTGGATCATCAGAGAGCATGACCGGTCGTCGAGTCTCTTCAAACAACATTTGCATGCAGCCCAAATACTAACATCCTGAGCTACAGACAATTACCCAACTGCAGTATCCTACAAGTATGACTGAACACGAGACAAAAATGGCTTCTCTACTCACCTGTCTCCGGTACCACAGTGTTCAGTACCTCAGTGCTGCTGAGGGTGACCATGCTGCCACAGTGTGTGCAGAGAGCAGTGTACTGCGGTCTCTGGTTCGGGACATAGTCAGGCGCCATTCAGGACACACTGTCACACAGGGCAAACTGTCACTCACTGAGGGGCTTGGGCCAGAACACACAGCGTGAGATTGCATACACACACACACAAGTTGGGCGCATACACAGGAGCGAGTACACACAAGCACGCACGCAGGCACACACACACATATACACTGTGGGTTCTAGAGCAGACGCCAGAGCAAACACAGAGTAAGCATATGAAGATCTTAAAAGTATTTCACAACTATGTACAGCACATTGACATTACTATGGGCCATGATGGGCTTGTCATTGGATGCCAACAACGCATAATGGAATCTCAAAATGATATGCTGTGAAACATTCAGGAAAAATGTCCCACCTAATCATTAATAACGAGGGAGTCAACTCCTCGTACCGTTTCTGAGATTAGATGGGAATACATGTGTAAATACCTAACACTCACTCACTAGTATGATGTAATTGAAAATGGAGAGGGAAAGAGACAAGATCAAATCAATGCAAACACTGTCCTCTAGTGTCAGTTTGCAGTTAGTGCACGTGAGAACATTATTAAGACAGGAAGGATGTCACTGTACTGTTATGTGTTTGTGTTTGCATTGCAAT